>NC_066584.1:503854880-503975501 GCF_024323335.1 Lathyrus oleraceus
TTTTACTCCAATTTTGCATAAGGAAGGTCCTAGAATCTAAGTCCAATTCTCCATTTCTTTGCATAGGGAAAGTCCTAGAAACTAAGTCCAATTCTTTGCACTTTGGTCCACAACAAACAAAACAAAACACAAGCACAATAATATATACACAATTATGTGCTCAAGTGAGCAAAAGGCAAATGGCATTAACATAAACATGTGCTCAAGTGAGCAAAGGAAAAAACAAATGGATAATATGTGCAAGAATAGTAAATTGCCTTAAAGTAAATTGCATAAAGTAAATTGCATTAAGTAAATGTTAATTGTCAATAGTTAGTGTTAGTAGTTAGTGTGCCATAAGGCAAATTTAGCGTTATGTTAAGCAATCGTAATTGGACTTATGTAGAAGTCATAACTATCTGAGGCCGGTCAATAATAATGTAGGCAACAAACACAAGTTAGGAGTCTTGATTAGTGAACCAAGTCCCAACAACTTGCCATGCCAAAAGGAAAATGAGAATTGATCTTGTATTGGTTTAAGCCTTTTGCATGATTTAAAAGACAACCTATCCTTAATGCAAAGTCATTCACTTGATCAATTGATCAAGATGAATTAGATTTGAATCAAGGAAGGTTAAATCCTTCTAATCAATGCTAACTTATCAACCTTCAACTCATTGATCAAAAAGAAAAAGAAGAAGAAAAAGAAGAAGAAGAAGAAGAAGAAGAAGAAGAATGGAGAATGGACATGACAAAATAAAATGCATTAAATGGAATAAAATGTATCAATCCTCATATGTTGACCAATAACATTGAAAGTCAAGGTCAAACAATCAAAAACAGAAGTGAGATGAAGATTGGAAGTCAAGAAAAGAATAAAATATTTTTGGCATTTTTAATATTAAAAATAAACTTGAATTAAAATATTAAAGAAAGGTCAAACTTCAAAATCACTTCAAATCAACCTTGAAAGGTCCAAGTGATTTATCCTAAGTTCAACAAGGTCAAACAAAGTTTGACAAGAAAATTCAGCATTTTTAAAAGTCAGAAACTATTTTTAATCAATTAAAAAATGAATAAAAATAACCTAATTGAACTAAAATCTCAAATAAATCTCAAATCAATTCAAAAATTGATGAGAATATTTTTCATAGATCCATCATCATTCAAATAGGTTAGGAAAATATTTTTGCATTTTTTGAATATCAAAAACTATTTAAAATGAATTAAAAATGACCAGAAAAGAGAAAATTCACAAAAAATATCAAATGACAAAATAAAAAAAATTAAAAATCAGAAATAGAAACTAGAATTTATTTGGGAAATAATGCAATTGGTCCCATATTTTTTGGATTAAAAATGAATAAGATATTAATTTTTGAAATAAAATGGAATTAAAGAAAATAAAAGGAAAATAAAACAGAAAATAGAAATTGGAAAAAAGCGTGATCGTCTGATCTAAGCTCATTAATTGAGCTGGCAAATCATGAGGCCAAGAAGCGCGCGCCTATGGTGATCCACGGTCAATGCGTGCACATGTGAGACAAATAAAAGTCATAACAAGCAACGCTCCTAATTCAATCTGGAAAACAGATCACACGGCCAGGATTTAAACTGGGGACGATGAAGCCACCGGAGCCACCGTCTTCTCCGGTGAGCTTCCAGATTCCGGCCAAAATTCAGAACTTCAAAACTTAACCAAATCAAGCGATCTATACATCAATAGAAAGTTGTGATGATGTACATCATCCCTGTACCATCTATTTCCATTCTAGATCTCTATGATTTGAGAAATCAGAGATGGAAAAATTTGGTGTTCATCATGAACTCAATGAATTGCAAAAATTAAAAGCATAAACATGATGCCTCTATTGAGAGGACTTCAGCCAACACACAATCACAGCCAATAGGTCAAAGGATTAGGAGAATCGAAGAAAATACCAGTTGGAGTTCAAGTTTGAGTTCTGGTGATTTGAGCTTGAAACCTTGCTTGCTTTATCAAAACAGAAGTTCAATGAAGTGTATAATGAAGGTCTAGAAGCATTAGATCTATGAATACAACCAGATGTAGTTGAATTCGAGATCTGAAAATTTTAAGAGAAATGAAGCTTGCTTCTTTAGTGATGGTTGGGGAATGAATTCTGCAGCATTTTAGGTTGGAATTGGGTGTGTAAATGGAGGGAATGAAGCATGTATTTATAGCTGAATTGGCAAGGAAAGGGTGGAATGATCCGTGTGCATAAACTTGGATACCACTTGCATGGGCTTGCATGATCATGCACAAGGCCCAAAAGCAAAGCCAAATGCAAGCAGAGTTCAAATGCCAAGGGTTTGGACGTGTAATTTGCTCTGAATTGGCTTGTGCAACAAGGTTTCAACATGAATTCCACAATTGAACCTAATCATTCACCTCTTCGAAAATACCATTTAGAAAATCCAAGCATAGGCATATGGGTAATGGTTGGAAAGGTTTTTGTATGAGGAACAAATGTTATGTTGGTCAAAAATCCATTTGGAATGTGGAAATTTATGAAATTTGAGTTTAAAGTGTGATGTGCAAAACATGCTAAGGCAAGGTTTCTAAAATTGGCCAACTTTCAAGCCCTTCTGTTTTGATGATTCAAGCTTCAAATGAAACAACCTCCAACATCAAAGTTGTATATCTTTTCAATACAATCAACATGGACTTAAATTTTACATAATTTGGATTTTTGATAGAGAAGTTATGGGCACTTGAAGTTGGACTTTTTTTACTTTTAATGCCTTTGGCCAAAAAGGACCTATAATGTCTTGCATTATGACATGTGTTTCCTTTGAGATTTTGAGATTTTGTTCAACATAACATTTTAAGCATACATCTTAAGATTTCCAATGCATTTGATCCCACCTCAAAATCATAAAAAATGAATGAGTTATGTCCTTGGGAAGTTGACCCAAAATTAGGGTTTCAGTCAAAATGACCTATAATGTATTGGACTGGCATATGGTTTTCCAAGCTTCAAATCAAATTTTGATGAACATGAAAGTTGTTCATATTGTCCTTAAGAACATTTTTTCTTTTGGAACCATCTCCATTTGACCAACACATAGAAAGTTAGGTCTCAATGCATTTCAAAATAGTCAGATGATTTGACTGATCAACTTCTCAAGTCCACAACTCATATCTTGATGAATTAATGATTGAGGACACTCAAATAAGTTCAAATATGCATGAAATGATGAATTAAAGAAGTTCCCTTGATTATATTTGACCATGGTCTGAGGTTGCTTCATGAGCAAGGCATTGTGGTGCACAGATGAATTAGGGCTTCTCTGGGGAACAAACCTTAAACCCTTTGACTTGCTTTGATCAAACATGATGAATTGAGATACTAGGGAGGCATATTTGATGGATGAGAGCTTTGGGAACCATTACCATTCTTTCTATCATCTCCTCTTGGCCATGCATTTATACCAATGACCTCCTTGAAGCTTTTGACCTTATGATTGCTCAAGCTACAAATGAAAAGATGTTAGTAACATATTTTTGTGCTTTTTGTTTAGTGAATAAAAATGAGAAAAGCAATGATATACAATTCAAACATGCTTGGTGTAACACCCTTCTAAAATACCCCAAAATATTTAATTAAAATAGCAATATATCAATCAGAGTAATTATGCAATTAAGGGTGTCACACAATCATTTCACACCATTTTCCAAAGTATCCTGTCATGCTCATTTATTTAATCAAAATAAAACACTTGCATAATGCGCAGCGGATACAAACTAACAACATTCAAACCATGTAATACATTACATGTAAAGTTGTTCAACAACCCAATGAAAACATAGTAAAACATCCCATCCCGATGTTACATCTACCAGAGCATGACCCACTAAGGAACTACACTAGACTCCAAGGACTAGCTTCTACTCAATCACTGCTCGTTACCTGAAAAATAGTTGTAAGGGTGAGTTCCTCAATCGATATAATAAGCATTATAAAACATCATGTAATGCTAAGTAATTTGACACATTAATCACCCCAATCACATCACACATTCGGTAACGGCACATCAATTCAATTATCATACTCAATACAAATACAACTCATGCTCATACTCAATATCAACACAAACACACTTATAATATTGGAATACATCCATTCATATTATACGCCATACACATATTATGCAATGAGACTCCATGCATGCGGTACCGACTATTTGTGAACATATAGTTCACCTCACCGTCCAAATCCAGGCACGGCTACCAAGCCCACTAGTCCCACTCATTTGAGACTTAGTGACTCACTCACTAATTCCTCACCATGGGAATTAGCTACCACCCCAAGGGCCATGCTATGCACGCTAATTCACCTAGCATGCAAACATCAACAACAGTCCAAAATGACTAACTCACTAATTCCTCACCATGGGAATTAGCTACCACCATAAAGGCCACAATATGCATGCTAATCACCTAGCAATGCTAAATCATCAACCACAATTCAAGAATAGACATATGCTCACACTCTAAGCCATAAAACAGTCTATTCACAAATGCACACATAACTGATACTTTCACAAGATCATGCATACCATCACACATCATCAGTATTTTATCACATAAGCATATCAGATCATGCCAAAGAACAACCACAGTATTAGCACACTCTACTAATACCTATACTACTCAAAACAACGGGAAATGATCCCTAATATATCATACATCAGCTGAATTACGTTACTCCGCTGAACAGTTAAAAACTGCACAACAACAGCTCAGGAAAATCACAATCCTGCCCATACGCGTATTGCCTAGTCCCATACGCGTATGGCCCATTTCTCAGCCAATCCCATACGCGTAACACCATCTCATACGCGTATGTTACGCGTATCACTTCCCCATACGCGTACCAACAGAGACCAAACTACGTTCAAAACATCATCTTCCTCATCCATACGCGTATTGCCTAGTGCCATACGCGTACCAGACCATCTCATACGCGTATTGCCTAGTGCCATACGCGTATGACCAGAAACCAGACTTCCAGATCTGCTATGGCTTTCTCTGCTACGAGATCTATCCAATTCAACCCTCCACAGTCCAATTTTACACATTATTCGTTCATATCCTCTAACATAATTCATACCCTATTCGATTTCACAAAATCTAACATTATTACATCTAATTCCTACGAATTCCTTTCAATCATAATCAAATTTTTTACGTTCATCCAACATTTCACAATTTTCATCATGCATCATTCAAATCAGGGACAAATCAATAGTCTATCACTACCCATTACATGTTATCCCATAATACCCATTAATCGACGATAAACCCCCCTTACCTGAGTTAATCCGGCAAATCCTGCAGCTTCAAGCTCTTCCTCTCTCCAACCCTTGTTCTCTGGTTCTCTTTTGCCCTTTTTCCATTTTTCTGGCCCCTTTTTCCTTTTCACGTGAAAAATAAACCTTTTTACTAAATGGGACCTTTTCTAAATTCCAACTTTTATTCCAATAAAATAATAATCCAATAATAAAAATTCCAATTATTTAATTAAATTAATAAATATATTATTAACTTAAATTAAATAATTATCTTATTTTATCGGGGTGTTACACTTGGTGATCTCAAACCACTCACAAGGAGTCCCACCCAAAGGCAAGGGGAACCAAGATGCTTAAAGATCCTTGAGGCTATGCAAATGCAATGTTATGATGCCATGAGGGATCTTAGGGACAAAATTGGGGTCTTACACCTGCAATTAGCAGGAATATTATTTCCGTTTCTTGTTTGGACAAGTTTGGTTTTTCATTTCTAATAAAGAACAATTGTTGTTCAATTTATTTGAATGATATATTCTATGCTACTGCACAAATGAACAATGGACTATATGTCCTTGATCTTGAAATGCCTATTTATAACATTAATACTAAAAGGATGAAACCTAATGAGTTAAATCCAACTTACCTTTGGCATTGTCGATTAGGCCACATAAATGAGAAACGCATTTCCAAACTCCATAAAGATTGACTGTTGGACTCTTTTGATTATGAATCATATGAGACATGCAGATCTTGTTTAATTGGAAAGATGACAAAGTCTTCATTCACAGGAAAAGGTGAAAGAGCTAATGATCTTTTGGCCCTCATACATACTGATATATGTGGACCACTGAACATACCAGCCAGAGGAGGTTTTCAGTACTTCATCATATTTACTGATGATTTCAGTAGATATGGTTATGTGTATTTAATGAAACACAAATCATAGTCCTTTAAAAAGTTCAAGGAATTCAAGAATGAAGTACAAAACCAACTAGGTAAGAATATTAAAACTCTTCGATCAGATCGAGGTGGTGAATATTTAAGCCTAAAGTTTGATGACCATCTGAAAGAGTGTGGGATCCTATCCCAACTTACTCCTCCTGGAACACCCCAATGGAATGGTGTATCTGAGAGAAGAAATCGAACCCTGTTAGACATGGTCCGATCCATGATGAGTCACGCCGATCTTCCAAACTCCTTTTGGGGACATGCACTATTGACAGCAACTTACACACTTAACCGTGTTCCATCCAAAAAGGTTGAAAAGACACCATATGAGATATGGAGTGGTAAGAAACCACATATGACTTACATGAAGATTTGGGGTTACGAAGTTTATGTGAAACGACAAATTTCAACTAAGCTTGAGCCCAAATCTGACAAATGCTTATTTGTGGGGTATCCTAAAGAAACAAGAGGGTATTACTTCTACAATCCTTCAGAGGGCAAAGTGTTTGTCGCTCGGACTGGAGTTTTCCTAGAAAAGGATTTTATTTCCAAAGGAATCAGTGGGAGGAAAGTAGAGCTTGAAGAAATTCAAGAATCACAAAGCATCGATACACCTATGGAGGAATTAGAGCAGGAAACACAAGTAGTTGTGGAAGAGCAACCTGCTCAAGTAGAACAAGACCAGCGTAGGTCAAGCAGGATATGTCACCTACTCGAGAGATATGGATATCTCATAACTGATCAAGGTGATGTATTACTCATGGATCAAGATGAGCCTGTGACCTACCAAGAGGCCATAACTGGTCCCGAGTCTGAGAAGTGGCTAGAAGCCATGAAATCTGAAATGGATTCCATGTACACAAACCAAGTTTGGACCTTGGTAGAGCCTCCTATAGGAATTAACCATATAGGATGCAAGTGGGTATTCAAAAAGAAGACTGACATGGATGGTAAGGTACATACCTATAAGGCAAGACTGGTTGCAAAAGGATATAAACAAATTCATGGGGTTGACTATGATGAAACCTTTTCACCAGTTGCAATGCTTAAATCTGTTCGGATTTTACTTGTTATCGCTGCATATCATGATTATGAAATATGGCAGATGGATGTCAAAACTGTTTTCCTTAATGGGAATCTTCTTGAGGATGTGTACATGACATAACCTGAAGGATTTGACATACCAGAAGAAGCCCAAAAGATATGTAAGTTACAAAGGTCAATCTATGGATTGAAGCAAGCTTCCAGAAGCTGGAATCTTCGTTTTGATGAAATAGTAAAACAATATGGATTCATCAAGAACGAAGATGAGCCTTGTGTCTACAAGAAGGTTAGTGGGAGCATGATCGTTTTCCTGGTATTATATGTAGATGACATATTACTCATTGGAAACGATGTCCCTACCCTGCAACAAGTAAAGTCTTGGTTGGGAAAATGCTTTTCTATGAAGGACCTAGGTGAAGCAGCCTATATATTAGGAATCAGAATCTATAGAGATAGATCATAAAAACTGCTTGGCCTAACTCAGAGTACGTACATAGACAAAGTACTGAGACGCTTTAACATGCCTGATTCCAAGAAAGGATTCATACCTATGCAACATGGTTTGTGTCTATCAAAAACATAATCCCCTTCAACTAAGGAAGAAAGGGATCGCATGAATAAGATTCTATATGCATCTGCAATAGGATCTATCATGTATGCCATGTTATGTACTCGACCAGATGTCTCGTATGCTTTAAGTGCAACGAGTAGGTACCAATCTGATCCTGGTGATGCCCATTGGGTAGCTGTCAAGAATATCCTTAAGTACTTGAGAAGGACTAAGGACTCATTCTTGATATATGGAGGTCAGGAAGAGTTGGCTATAATTGGATACACCGATGCCAGCTTCCAGATAGATAAGGATGACTTTAGATCGCAATCTGGTTATGTGTTTTGCTTAAACGGTGGCGCTGTAAGCTAGAAAAGTTCAAAGCAAGATACAGTTGCTGATTCTACAACCGAGGCCGAGTATATTGCTGCCTCAAGTGCAGCAAAGGAAGCTGTTTGGATCAAAAAGTTCATTAGTGAACTTGACATAGTTCCTAGCATTGTGGATCCCATTGGTCTCTATTGTGATAACAATGGTGCTATCGCACAAGCTAAGGAGCCTAGATCTCACCAACAATCCAAACACATACTTAGGCGTTATCACCTCATTCGAGAGATAATAGATAGAGGAGATGTGAAAATATGTAGAGTACCTACACTTGACAATATTGCTGACCCACTGACAAAGCCTCTTGCACAGCAGAAGCATGATGGCCATACTAGATCTATGGGTATTAGGGGTATGCCTGATTGGCTCTAGTGCTAGTGGGAGATTGTTGGTGTAAGCCCTAGAGGTCAATACTTTTGGTACTTGTATCGAATTATTTTATTAATAATAAAAGGCTTTTTCTTTATTATGTTTGTTTAATAAAGTCCCTGGAATAGATAGTCCGTTTAATGTATCAAGTGTGACTTAATCATGAGAGCACATTAAACATAAGGACACTATTCTTAAAGTATCCGTAGTCGAGCTTTATTGTGAATTGGGATAACATTAAAGCATGGAGACTATTATGTTTATAGACTGATGATCACATCTCATGGATCATGGATAAGGAGTTATCAAGTCTCAAACATAGGTATGAATATTAAGAGTAATATTTATACTGGATTGACCCGCTATGAGAATACTATATAGAATGTTATGCAAAGTGTCATAAGTTATTCTCATGGTGATAATGGTGTATACCACTCTTCGACCTGAAACCACTATGGACCCTAGATGTAGAGTTGAGTGCTTTATTGCTGATCCAACGTTGTCCGTAACTGGATAACCATAAAGACAGTTGATGGGTACTCCACAAAGCATGCTAAGGGACATGAGTGACCTAGATGGAATTTGCCCATCCTGCGTAACAGGATAAATGTCTATGGGCCCAATATTGAACTGGACAAGGATGACACGGTCTATGCCTTGTGTTCAATATAGACATAAGGGCAAAAGGGTAATTATACACATAATTAGTATCACAGAAGGATTTGTCAGATCACATGACATTTTCGTGACTTGGGTAGCAGTGATGTGTTTCTAGATACCGCTCACTGTTTATTATGTTAAATGCATGATTTAATATAATTGCCAACGTCGTTAAAACCTACAGGGTCACACACAAAGGACAGATTGATGAGAGATAGAGTAACTAAGGAACATCGTAAGGTACGGTGCACTTAAATGGTAAGGTACCACACACTTAAGTGATTTTGGGCATATTATAAGATATGGGCCAAAATACACTTAAGTGGGCTTTTTAGCTTGAAGCCCACACAAGTGGTTCTATAAATAGAACCCCTGGGTAGAAGCATTGTCATTCTTGCATTCGTTTCTGTCTCTCTCTCTCACTCAAAGCCTTCATTCATAGCAGCTAGCACTGAGATTGAAGGAAGCCGTTCGTGTGGACTGAGTAGAGGCGTTGTCATCGTTCAACGTTCGTGATCGTCACAAGAGGTAACGATTCTATCATTGATCATGCCCATTCGTAAGGATCATTAAAGGAGATAATTTTAAATTCTGCTGCGCCTTGAATCGCAATTCTCCTTCAGTGGTATCAGAGCCACTTACAAAACCATGAATCTGATAACTATTTATTTTCTGTATTAATACGATTAAAGACAGAATGAATCAAAGATTAAATTGAGATCGATCAAGTTATATATATGATATAAGTAATCCTGATGCAAAATACATTATATATGATATAGTGTTCTTGTTTCGTTCATTCAAACACTCAATGGTTGTTTTCCTTTGAGCGATCAATGGTCGTTTGCTTCTTGATCCGACATTAGTATGATGAAGCAATGACGTGTTGATCGATCATACTGAATCAACAATCGAGATGTGTTTGACGGTCTGAAATTGGTGCATTAGGGTTAGTGACGGCACAAGCGTTGTGTTGTCAGAGAGTTATGCGATTGGGTTTGTAACTGCACAAGAGTTGTGTTTTCTAAACACCTTTTCGAACAATGTTAACCGGTTAACGCATATGGTTAACCGGTTAACGCAAGACGGGATTCAACTTTCTAACAATTTTTCAAACAGTGTTAACCGGTTAACACATTTGGTTAACCGGTTAACGCAAGACAAAATTCAATTTTCTAAGTTTTTCAAACAGTGTTAACCGGTTAACGCATTTGGTTAACCGGTTAACGCAAGGCAAAATTCACCCGTTCGGCTAACTCTGCGTAATGTGATCGATCGTCGAGATTTAATTTGGTTTTAATTGATTAAAAGAATTAAAATTGATAATAATAATAATGTGTTTATTATTGTCTTGTGGTGATCGGTTATGGCCTTAGTTTTCCTTTATTTTGTTTTGGGTTTTAAAATATGACCTGTGTGTCGTGCCTCTCTTTTAATCTCTCAATGTAACCTCTTTTCTCATCTCACTCCCTCGTATGTAAAACGAGTTTCTTTATGTAATGTAATGTTGTGAAGAAAGCAAAGAAGTCAATGCCAAAGGAGGACAACCTTGAAGATCTTGCTTGGAGAAGCTTAGATCGTTATTCGGTTAGCTTAGATTCTCTTATTGGCTTGGGAGAACAATTGCGCTAGGGGCCATAACTGTTTCATTATGTATGTATGCATGTTGATGCATGTGAATGTATGTTGATGCATGTGAGAGACGATTTATATGATAAATAAGCCGGTGAGATCAGGATAATTGCAAATTCCCTCAAATTAAATATTAAGTTTATGCTTTCCAAGTTTTAACACTCATCAAGACTAGTATCAGATAATGTAGGTTTCGCCTACGCGAGGTGCATGTTCTATATTAGTAAGGTGCGATGGGATAATTGTAATATCCAATTGTTAAAACAATGGGTCAAACTTGACTAAACAAATTATAATAAGATTATATATGTTTAGAAGCAAGAGTTGGGAATGATCCCTATGATGGATTGGAATAAGGAGTTATTCATCCAACTGAAATTTTCGAGAGTTGTATGAGATACAATTGGAAGGAGTTCCTACCTAAATAACCTAGTTTTGTGTAATCCGCCTACGCGGACTTAAAACGAAGTGAAATATGGATCTCGATCCACTAGAAAATCTTCCAACGGGATTTTCCGAATCAAATGATGAGGGTCATTTGTTTTGTGTAAAATAGTTGGTGCATATTTAATTAAAGGCCTAATTAAATATGTCAATGATACTTATATTTTCATTAATCCTTATGTAGATTACCATGACAACAAACACCTCTAAAAACATCTTCCGATCAATCCTTGACAAAGAAAAATTGTCTGGGACAAATTTTCTTGATTGGTACCGAAACCCGAGGATTATCCTCAAACATGATAAAGGGAAGGGCAAGGAAGTTGCCAAACCCAAACCCACCATTGCTGCTTTAAAGCCTAGTGGAGGCATAGCAAAAGAAGGCACCTGCTTCCATTGCGGTAAGACCGGACACTGGAAGAGGAACTGCCCAAAGTACCTGGAAGATAGGAAGAATGGAGTAGAGACTCCAACTTTAGGTATTTTTGTTATTGAAATTAATTTATCTACTTCTGCATCATGGGTATTAGATACTGGATGTGGTTCTCACATTTGTACAAATGTGCAAGGACTAAAAAGGAGTAGAGATTTGGCAAAAGGTGAAGTCGACCTACGAGTTGGCAATGAAGCAAAGGTTGATGCCTTAGCCGTAGGAACTTATGTATTGACTTTACCTAGTGGTTTAATAATTCAGTTAGAGAACTGTTATTATGTACCTGTTGTAGCGAGGTATTCGTTACCATTAGAGATATTGACTAAATCCAAGGTAAATCATACAAGTCGAGTCGCCACCGCACTTCTATTTATCCAAAGGAATGGTTAGAAAGCGAATAAAAACCTAAAAGTTTTAACAAAAAACTAGTAAAAGAAACAGAGATCTGGGTAAGGGGGTTGGTTATGCAATGGGAAGGTGTTAGGCACCCAAAACATCCTAGGTATTCCTAGGGAGCCCTTTTCATACTTGTGAATGTTGTTGTTTTGTGAAAATTTGTTTGTGCAAACATGATTGAAGAGATGAGAAGAGAATATACAAGTTTATTTACATTTTATGTTTGGATGGATGAACCCATTGCCTACGTACCATCTTATAAAAAGATTAGGATCAAAACCTCGTAGTTCGGGGTAAAAATCTCAAAAACAAGTTGGTGAATTGATTGGTCCAAAAGCCCTAAGGTCTTTTGTTATAAAAGGGAGAAAACTCAACCAAACCACAAATCCACCATGTGAGGATAGCTTCAACATACTAGTGAGGGGTTAACCCTATAATAAGCATGGAAGACTCATTGTCCATCACTAAGGATATAGGTAAGTATTACATCTACCACAAGGATAACTCAAACCTAATAGCTAAAGGTTATGAAAAGTTGATTAAGAAAGTGGCCACTGGAACCACAAAAAGACATTTGAATGGGTTATATTTACCAATTAGAAGTATATACAAAATGGTCAAAGTTGACTTAAAAGTTCATGATGGTCATACTAGATCTATGGGCATTAGGGATATGCCTGATTGGCTCTAGTGTTAGTGGGAGATTATTGGTGTAAGCCCTAGAGGCCAATACTTTTGGTACTTGTATCGAATTATTTTATTAATAATAAAAGGCTTTTTCTTTATTATGTTTGTTTAGTAAAGTCCCTGGAATAGATAGTCCGTCTAATGTATCAAGTGTGACTTAATCATGAGAGCACATTAAACATAAGGACACTATTCTTAAAGTATCCGTAGTCGAGCTTTATTGTGAATTGGGATAACATTAAAGCATGGAGACTATTATGTTTATAGACTGATGATCACATCTCATGGATCAAGGATAAGGAGTTATCAAGTCTCAAACATAGGTATGAATATTAAGAGTAATATTTATACTAGATTGACCCTCTATGGGCCCAATATTGAACTAGACAAGGATGACACGGTCTATGCCTTGTGTTCAATATAGACATAAGGGCAAAAGGGTAATTATACACATAATTATTATCACAAAAGGATTTGTCAGATCACATGACATTTTCGTGACTTGGGTAGCAGTGATGTGTTGCTAGATACTGCTCACTGTTTATTATGTTAAATGCGTAATTTAATATAATTGCCAACATCGCGAAAACCTACAGGGTCACACACAAAGGACGGATTGATGAGAGATAGAGTAACTAAGGAACACCGTAAGGTACGGTGCACTTAAATGGTAAGGTACCACACGCTTAAGTGATTTTAGGCATATTATAAGATATGGGCCAAAATACACTTAAGTGGGTTTTTTAGCTTGAAGCCCACATAAGTGGTTCTATAAATAGAACCCTTGGGTAGAAGCATTGTCACTCTTGCATTCGTTTCTCTCTCTCTCACTCAAAGCCTTCATTCATAGCAGCTAGCACTGAGATTGAAGGAACCCGTTCGTGTGGACTGAGTAGAGGCGTTATCATCGTTCAACGTTCGTGATCGCCACAAGAGGTAACGATTCTATCACTGATCATGCCCATTCGAAGGATCATTAAAGGAGAAAATTTTAAATTCCGCTGCGCCTTGAATCGCAATTCTCCTTCAAAACATGTTATAGATATCCGCTTTAATTTGATCTTTGTGCGTATTTGTAGCGGTAAACTCATGACCATCAAGCTATGGATAAACTTGACGTTAATAAAAACCAGAGTCACCACCACGCTTTTATTGTTTCCAAAGGAAAAGGGAAAAAGTACGAACAAAACCCAAAGATAAGAAGTTTTCAAATCAAAACTAATAAAATGCCAGAGATTACAGGTAAGGGGGTTGGTTACACATAGGAAAGGTTTTAGCACCCAAAGTATCCTAGGTACTCATAGGGAGCCCTTTTTATGTGTGCATATATTTTGGTATAAAAGATGTTTGGGGAAAAATAGAAGGTGGGAATGAGAAAAGAATTTATTGATTATATTTTTGTGTTTGACAAAACCTTCGGTCTTATGCCTACGTACCAACATAAAAATGAGGGATCAAAACCTCGTAGTTCATGGTAAAAATTTCAAAAAAAGTTGGTGAATTGATTTTAACAAAATTTTAAGAAGAGGGCACAAAAGGCCAAAGGTTTAAATGAGGTTGTTAATTCTGTTTGTCTTTTGAAGTTTAAGTCAATATGGTTAAATTTATTTACAAGTTTGATTAAGAAAAGATTTTTAAAATTCATTGGCATAATAAGGCCAAAGTTTCTAATTGTTAAAACATGTCTAAGTTTGAAATCACAAGCAAATAAAGTTTTTGAAAGGAGGGAGAGATTTGAAATTTAAGAAGTGGGGGGAGATGAAGAGGCTACCCTAAGCACAAATTTGAAAGTTAAGAGTTGAAAAAATATGACCAATGAGATGCAATCCAACAGACAAGAATGTCATATAGAAACCCATTTTCCTTAGGACTTTGATCAAGCAATAAGCAATGAGCAATATCCAGACATCATAAAGATCAAGGCATCAAATAAAGATAGTCACATCCAAGCAAGCATTCCAATAGCTAGCACTATTCATTGTCTTCCCATGTATCAGATGAAATTTTCCTTGATCAACTCAGAATAAAACATCAGACATATGCAATAACAAAATAACAATTAAGCATAAGGTAAAAGTAGTATATGAATCCAAAGAAATTCAAAGTCTTGCATCAGATGAAGGTCACTTGTCAAGAATAACTCTGTCTCAGATGTTGGTATTGGCCAAGTTCTTTAGCATAGGGAAAGCTGCCTAATTTTAAGTCCAAAGCTCATATCAAATCCCAATAGTCCACCAAATGTTTTTTAGGGTTCTTGTTGTTATTAGGTGTTTTAAGGTCCTAACACCAAAAATAAAGATCAAAACACATAAACAAGTATATACAATCACAAGATATGGCTCAAGTGAGCAAAATGAAAAAGGACTGAATCATAAACAAGTTGTATGAAATGTAAAATGGCAGTTGAATGGTAAATGATTGAAATTTAAATTGCATAAAGTAAATGACTTGAAAGTAAAATCAAAAGTGAATAAGAGTTAGTCAAAGGTTAGTCAAAAATTAGTGTTGAGTTTTAATTGATTAAGTCATTATTTGGAGAACACTCAACCATTCATTCACAAGTATAAATCCTTGAACCAATACACCATCCATGAAAAGGGTCCAACTTGGATAATTCAACAAGTATGCCACTAGCTCTCATGAAAGGAAAAAAGGTCAAGTCTCCATACAATACCATGAAGAATGGGAGACTTACAATCTCACTTACTAGAATGATATGCTTTGAGGGTCACATTTAGCTATATGTTAAGCAATTGTAATTGGACTTATGTAGAAGTCACAACTATCTGAGGCCAGACAATAAGAATATAGGTGTTAATGCATGTTAAATATTTGGTACAAAGAACCAAAATCCTAAAACATACCACACACTAAAAGAAAATGGGAGGGACCTATCTCAGTCATACTTGTATTGGTTCATTTGACACAAGGTCATTGATGAATCAATTAGCCTTTAGACATTAGAGATCTCATTGATCAAATAAGAGAATAGGGAAGAATAGGGATGAAGATGAATAGGGAGGGGAATATAGAAACACAAATTGATCATGAGAGGGATTTTATTAAATCAAAACCATCCACTCATTTTGGGAGATGAAATGTACATTTCATCAATCCCCTAAATCCAATGGTTTTGATCCAACGAAAGTCAAATCAATCATGACCAAGGTCCAAACAGAAAGTCAAACTTCACAAGACCATAAAAATAGCTCAACATAATTTTTAAACATTTAATCAATTAAAAATCACATTAAAAATGAATTAAAATATATTTTAATTTGGTCAAAACCTAAATTCCCTTCAAAACATCAAATAAATGGCCAAGGGATTTATCCTAGGTCAAACAATGTCAAAGGGCCTTAGACAAAAAAATTCATGATTTTTGGAAAGTCATAAGTATTTTTAAACAATTAAAAATATGCATAAAAACATTTAATTTATGAAAAATACTAAAAGAAATCTAAAAAATAATTTTAATTCATAATATGTAATAGAAAAATATTTAAAGATTTTTGGTGAAAGTCCCATATTTTTTGGATTAAAAATGGATTTATTACGAATTAAATGAAATAAGAGTAATTAAAAGAAAATCAAAATTTATGAAAAATCAGGGGACATCAGATCTCCCTCATTAATTGAGGTGGTAGGTCTGAATGCCACGCGCGCGCTTTACACCATAGACCAAAGTCAAAGTGATGCAAATGTGGTAATCAGAATGGATGCTCAAGATTAAAACATGGGAAACAGATCAGATGGCTTGGACCTAGCCAACGCACCACCGGAGCCCTAGCTCCGGTCATCTTCTCTGGTGGACCTTACCGGACTGGTCCACCCTCAACCAAATGAAAAATGAAAAATGAGTACATGTTTTTGAAGGAAAAATGCTCAAGAGCACGAGTCTGACCTCCATTTCTTCCAATTCCAAGTATATGGCAAGATACATGGATTTGAAATTTGAGGTTCATGATCTGAGTTGCTTCGATTTGACCTCAAAGCAACTCAATTTTGTTGCCTACATTGGTAGGACTTCAGCCAACCAAAAATCAAAGAGAATGATGAATAATTGAGAGAGAATCAAAGGCTCAAAGTTTCTGAAAAATCACCTTCGAGTAGCTTTAAATTGGCTTGATCTCGGTCTGAATTTGCTTGATTCTTCCTCCTCTTGCTTGCAGTGATCAATTGAGATGAGAAAGGCTATGAATCCTTGGAGTTTGAACCTCAAAATAGAAGGTGAAATTCAAACTCGATTTCAAAGAAATATTCAAGGAATTTTTGGTGTGAGGTTCTGAGATCTCTTGGCAAAGCTTGGGCAAGGTGTGTGTGTTTCATTCTTGAGGCAATGCACTTGTTTATATAGCTAATGGAATTCAGTTTTGCACCCTTTAAATTTTTGACAAAATTAGAAACCATAGTGCATGGATGCTTGGACAATGATTTGGGTCTAAAGAATGATTCAATTTTTCTTAGACAAGCTTTTGTCTTCTTTTTATTGATGTGCTTGTCTTCATCAAAAGTTTAACAAAGGTTAAGAAGAACTTTTCTTCACATAAACTACCAGGTGCAATGGAGAGGGAATGCTTCTCATGTGATTCAATACTTACATTTCAAAATCATTGAAGGGGAGCCTAAATCTCAATATAGAAAATAAGCATTCATGGAAGGGCACTAAACATCCATGAAAAGAGTTGTACAACCTCTTGTCGGGCTCAGTATAAGAAACAGACCAATCAGAAAATAATTCTACATCCAGATAGGCGCCCTCCAAACTTTGAGCACTACCAAAGGTAAAAGTCATCCCCGCCAATTCTACCTCCGGCCAAAAGTATCGAGCGTCATTGTTAGGATATTCAAGACCTTGTTGTTCCTTTTGAACCATTCTCATCCCACTGTCAACAAAAAGATAATGTTTGTAATAAGTTTTAGAATGATGCTAGAAATTGAGATGCTCCTTTACTTCATTGTCATAGGGTTCCCAACCATTCAAAGATCTAAAGGCTTTAATGTAAGAGTGGGCCCTAAAATTTTGGAGGACTTGGGATCTACTACAGGCCACGCAGAAAAAAAAGGATCACGTATGAATTCTCTAATAATTGGATGATCCAAACATACCCGTCCAACTCCTTCTATGAGATTATCTATGTTTCCACCAAATTGGGGACTAAAGGTTTCAATATCATCTTCGATGGAACCCCCTAGAGTTAGAGTTATCGTTAAGATTTTTACAGGTTCAACTCCTAGATTGGTGATTAGTGGTATTTAACTGTTTTTCAGGAATATTTCATCTTAAAATTCTAGTATGTTTGATCCTCATTTTGTGTATTTTACGTTTGTATCTTTGTTTTTCTTTATTTTTCAGGTATTTCAGGCAAACAAGACCAGACACGGCCAATTGGAGCTAAACCATGCAAAAATGCATGAAAATTGCACAAGGAGGAGACCTCTGGTGCAAAACCCATACCCCACTATGACTTGGTCGTAATAGCTGCTACGATACATAGTGAGTGCCTTCCCCTTTCCAATTTTGGCCCTATAGTGAAAACCAAAGGCCACTACGACCCACCCGTAGCATGCATTAACAACTGTAGTATACCCCAAAGTCTATCTCAGATTCCATTTTATCTGCTGCAGTTTTTATTGGCTTTTTCATTTCTAAATATTTACAATTATTTATTTTTAGCTTTAAGGCATAATAATATGAATTAATCTTCATCTTTATGGATTTATGCCTATATAAAGGCTTCCAACTGGGGGAATTGAACACCAAGATTTTTATATGCTAGTACTCTTTAGACTAAGTTTATTTTCAGCATTTTATTTCGTTTAAGTTATTGTTGTTACTCTTAAAGTCTCCATAGAGCAATCTAGTGTCATTTTTTTCCACTGAAATTTCCATGTTTTTTTTCTGTTTATATATTGTTATCATGTTTTTACTCATGTCTTTTATATTGTGTGATTTAATATTAAGCATGTCTGAGTATATTTATTTAGTATTCAGGACATAAAAACTGGTCAAATGACAGACCTCGTGTAAGTCCCATGATGAATGTTGAATATTAAGAAATGTTCTTTTGTTTAAATTTATCTATTTAAAATTATTAAGTTCGCTTCGAAAGTAGGAATGATTTGGGCATCAATTATACGCTGAAAGGGTATAATTGATCTCTGACTTAAATTTTTTGGACATTTGAGCCTGAGGTGACCAAAGTGTCTTAGGTTCAATTGAGAAATGCTTCATCATTTTAATATTTGCATGCTAAAGGATTTAAATGAATGAGATACATTGCAAAAGCAAGTATCTTGTTAGTTTAGGACACGATAATGCATTGGCGAAAGTAGGCATTACCGACAATTTCTATTATTTTTCTTCAAATGAATATTTGTTATTAATTGGAATTGGGATTTACATGAGTAAGTCTAGGATACGATTCATTCTCTTGGATCCTTTTTTATATACTGTTAAAAACAAATTTTAATTATTTGCAAAAGAAAAATCAAAATGACATTCTTAGATAAACATAATATCTATGTATGCTTAACATCATTAGATAGTTATGTTTGATATAGTCGCATGCTTGGGACGTGCCACTTGACCATTTATAGAAATAAAGAGTAGGAAGCAACAATAGTAAACAAGAAGGAGATAAATGGTACTGGGAGAAAAGTAGAAGTATGAAGGGAAAACTATGATGAAGGATCACTCTAAAACACAAAAAATAGGTGAGTGCCGAAATCTAAAAGGAGAAACAAACAAATAGAGCAAGATATCACTAGAGCTTAAGGATGAATGACCGGAGTTGGTGAGAGAGGGAGAGAGGAAATATATAATTTTCACAAAGAATGGAAACATAATCTGAAAGGAGGAATAACCTTTATATAGTGGGGCGATTTAGATAATCTGAAAGGGGGAATAACCTTTATGAATGAAACTCTTTTCAATGAAATGGAAGTTATGCACAAAGTTTAATTTTTTATGGATATATGAATACTTGAAAAATTTGTTTGGGTTATGTAAAAAAATCATGCTTCGGGTATAATCGGTTACCAAAAACCTGTAACCCGTTACACCTCAGCAATGTTAAAATTGTTAAGTTGTTTCAAACCTAAAACCACTTATAGGTTTTGTGTAACCAGTTACACGTGCGTTGAAACTGCTAAAAACTTATTTTTCATGGCATGGATCAAAAGGCTTAGTGCAATATGATATAAGAAACTTTGAGATGAATATGCATGTGTTAGCTGACAAATTTCGGCTAAGGGAAAGCCAAGTTTGACCAGGGGTTATGTCGGAAACACCTCGACAAAAAGGTGGATGAGGTTGTCGATCGACATATACAAAGGTTGGGTCGAAGTCGAAATGTTTTGAGTGGAAAGTGGGAACGTGGGCACGTAAAGAGGTCGTGGGTAGTTATGCGTCAAAATGAGTAGAGTGAGCCGACACGTGGCACCTCAAGAGGTTTTTGTAACCTCCCGACGGTTATTTTGAACTAGTATTTAAGCCAATGTTGGGTGAGAATTCAAAGGTGGTAATTTGAACATTTACAGTAGGGATAAATCTTGAAGTACCAAAGCGTTTACGAGAAAAAAGTTACTCTCCTCACAAACAATGTATTTTGCCTCCACTTTATAATTACAAGTCATTTCATCTTCGCAAAGTTTATCTTTTGTCTTGTCTTACTTTATCTTTTATCATCTTTCTTTCAGTACCTTATCGTTTTTACTTGTCATTTTACCTTTATTATCTCCTTGACTCGTCAAGAGTCTCGTTTACACCCTTTTCAACCAGTCAGAAACATTGTTTACCAAATATCCATACACCCAAACACTAAGTCCGAGACTCCTTATCTGGTCCTGCAAGTAAACCTTGAAGGAAAATAGCGATCCAAAACGTAGCGGAATTTTAAAAAAAAATCTCCTTTAGTTATCCTTACGAATGACCATGATCAGTGATAGAATCGTTATCTCTTGTGGTGATTGAAACCTTTGATGCATATCTATGGAGCGATCACGAATGTTGAATGGTGACAACGCCTCTACTCAGTCCACATGAACGGATTCCTTCAATCTCAGTGCTAGCTGCTACGAATGAAGGCTTCGAGTGTAAGAGAGAGAGAAATGAAATTACAACGGAACAAATGCTTCTGCATAAGGATTCTATTTATAGAACCACTTGTGTGGGATACAAGCTAAAAATCCCACGTAAGTGTATGTGGCCCATATCTTATGATATGCCAAAATCACTTAAGCGTGTGGTACCTTCCCATATTTCGTATTCTACTTAAGTACACCGTACCTTACGATGTTCTTCAATTCACTTAAGTGCACCGTACCTTACGGTGTTCCTTAGTTACTCTATCTCTCATCAATCCGTCCTTTTGTGTGTGACCCTGTAGGTTTTCGAGACATTAGCAATTATATTAAATCACATATTTAACATATTTAACATAAGCAATTATATTAAATCACATATTTAACATAAGCAATTATATTAAATCACATATTTAACATATTATACATAAGCAATTATATTAAATCACATATTTAACATTAGCAATTATATTAAATCACATATTTAACATATTTAACATAAGCAATTATATTAAATCACATATTTAACATATTTAACATAAGCGTGATATTAGCAATTATATTAAATCACATATTTAACATAATAAATAGTGAGCGGTATCTAGCAACACATCACTGCTACCCAAGACACGAAAATGTCATATGATCTGACAAATCCTTTTGTGATAATACTTATGTGTACAATTACTCTTTTACCCTTATGTCTATATTGAACACAAGGCATATATCAGGTCATCCTTGTCTAGTTCAATATTGGGCCGTAGACATCTATCCTGTTACGCAGGATGGGAAAATTCCATCTAGGTCACTCATGTCCCTCAACATGCTTTGTGGAATATCCATCAACTGTCTTTATGGTCATCCAATTACGGACAATGTTTGATCTGCAATAAGACACTCGACTCTACATCTAGGGTCCATAGGGGTTTCAGGTCGAAGGGTGGTATACACCATTATTACCATGAGAATAACTTATGACACTTTTCATAACATTCTATATAGTATTCTCATAGCAGGTTAATCCAGTATAAATATTACTCTTAATATTCATACCTATGTTTAAGACTTGATAACTCCTTATCCATGATCCATGAGATGTGATCATTAGTCTATATACATAATAGTCGTAATGCTTTAATGTTATCCCACTTCATAATAAAGCTCGACTACGGATACTTTAAGAATAATGTCCTTATGTTTAATGAGATCTCATGATTAAGTCACACTCGATACATTAAACAAACTAGCTATTCTAGGTACTTTATTAAACAAACATAATAAATAAAAAGCCTTTTATTATTAATAAATAATTCAATACAAGTACAAAAAGTATTGGCCTCTAGGGCTTACACCAACAAACCTCATATAGGAAGGCTAGAGATTGTTGCGCAAAACAACAAATTGGCACACCCGGTGGGACCTCGACAATGTTAAGTTGTATGTAATTGCGCAATGAAAAAATGACGTCTCCTAGACCCCACGAAGAAACGTCTTCGGCGGGAGACACAACGACGCCCCAGGCCGTTGACACCGACTCTAGAATGGCGTCGGCAGTTTCAACAACGTTTGTGGGACCGATTCTGACACCGTGTCAGCCACAAACACCGACACCGACAACCATGGGAACTATGGGACAACGTATGCCCAGTTATACGGCTCCCATACACAGAACATTGGGAATGCCGACGAAGTTTATGGCAAACATGCATAACTTCGGTTCGACTTATAGTGATACCTTGTCATCGCTATTCCCTCGTTATCAGGGGTTTAGACCATTGGCAACCCCATTTGGTCGGCCCCTAGGGTTCAGATTGACGTCTCAATCAATCCCAACATTTACGTCAAGCTCCGTTGTCGTTATGAGACAACAAATGGATGAAAGTAACGATGAAATGATACACATGCTAACTTAACAAATGGGTACTATTTTAAGGCCTTTGATCCAGGATTTGACGCAGAGTTATCAACAATTGGCAACCCAAATGACCAGGATTGGAGACTTTTTGGGAGCTCCAAGGGCTCAAGTGCGTTGCCATCCCACTCCTCCTACTCGACCAGAGACTCCGGTTCGACAAGAGGAGATGGAAGACGATACTGTCGAACAAGAATACCAGGAGTTCGAACACATCCCAAGGGTGGCACGAAGACCCCCTGTGGTACTGGTTAACCGTAACCAGGATCCCGACCAGGTGGTTTAACAAGTTCGACACCACACAGCCATAGGGGAAAAAAACCTAGAGGCTATCGTCGAACGGATCATAGTGCGAAACGAAGTAACTCCTTACCTCCAACAGTCGACATACTCGTCGCCTCTACCATATTTTGTCTTACAGACAGAATTTCCAAGGGGATGGAAAGTACCTAAATTTACCAAGTTCGCAGGGGATACTAAAGAGTCCACCGTCGAACATATGGCGAGATACTAGACTGAGGCTGGTGACATAGCAAACAACGAGGACTTGAAGTTGAAGTACTTCCCGAGTTCTCTCACGAAAAATGTGTTTACCTAGTTCACAACGCTACCTCCACAGTCGATCTAAACATGGACACAGTTGGAATGGCTGTTCCATGAACAATTTTACATGGGACAACCAAAGATCAGTCTTAAAGAACTAGCTAGCATTAAGCGAAAGGTCGTTGAGTCAATTGATCAGTACCTGAACAGGTTTAGACTATTGAAGGCGCGATACTTTACTCAAGTCCCTGAACATGAACTAGTCGACATGGCGGTTGGGGGTCTAGATTATTCTATAAGGAAGAAACTGGATACCCAGTACCTTAGGGATATGGCCCAATTGGCCGATAGGGTTCGACGTAACGAACGCTTGAAAGCCGAGAAGTCTAAGGCGGGTCGATATCATAAAAAAGAGAAAGTGTCCTACATCACAGTCGAAGGAGACTCTTCCGATGACGAAGATATAATCGACAGGAGTAAGGTCAACATGGCGGAACTTAAGCCCGGACCTCCATATACGTGCAAGGTTTTGAAACCATCGAATAGGAAAAACCCTATCGAACCAGAGAGATTAGACAATCACGTCGCTAAGACATATACGTTCGACGTGTCTAAATGCGATGAGATCTTTGATCTATTGGTAAAAGATGGACATATTATCGTCCCTCAGGGTTTAAAAGACCCTCCCCTAGAACAAAAAAAGAAAAGGGGATTTTGCAAATTCCATAATTTCCTTGTTCACAAAACTCACCAATGTGTTCTTTTCAGAGATTTGGTGCAGAAAGCTCTGAAAGAAGGAAGGCTCCAGTTTGGCGAAAGGCAAAAAATGCAGGTTGATTTTGACCCTTTGAAGGGGAAGAAGCATTGTATGTTGAGCCTCTAGAGTGCATGGTGGTGGAGACTATTGATGGTCTCATTGAGGTTCTCAAAGAAACCTCGTTAGCTGAATTTTTTGACGTAATTATGGTCGAAACTACTGAAAGTTTCAGAGTCAAAGGCGAAAGGAGGCCCGGGTCGGCCTATCCCCAGCTTGGAGAAAGTTTGTCTGACTTCCAAGAGAAATGCAAGGAGAAGGGATCAAAGGCCCTGTTATGCCCGAAGTGGAGTGCAATATTTGACGAGAAAGCCACCGAAAGACTGGAGGCCAACAACAAGGCCGAGAAGGAGGAAAAGCCTGTTGTCCCACAATTCGTGTTCGATAGGCACAAAGCACCTTGACAGAATGAAAAGTACAGGAGACAATTTCAACGTCCCCACCCAAAGACATTTGTTCCTCAAACTGATGTTCCACATGAGAAGTGGATAGAATCTGTCAATCAAAAGGGGGACAAAAAGCCAAAATGGAGGGTGTTGGAAAAAGAGGCAATGTCTCCAGAGAAGAGGAAAGGCTACACAATATCTCCTAACTACAAAGGAAATAGTCCTATGACTAGGACACAGTGGAGACGCCACCAGCGAAACAGAAAAGTTGGGAAGGTTATTACCACCCCACAGTCGAAGACTTCGGGGACCTCTGGACAAAAGGAACAAGCGTCGAAGGTCAAGGGACTTGCAAAAATGGTGGCCAACCAGACAGTGGCCATGATTGTCGACTCAACAAGAAAGAAGGCAGGGATAGCTACTCAGAACGTGGAATGTTCGTTAGAAATTGAGGGACAACCACGAAGTGAAGAGAAATTGAAGGAGGAGGAGCTGGAGTATTCTCCCCAACCAGAGGAAGAAGAGCCTGAGTATTCTTCTCAGTCTGATGAGGAATTTGACGAGGATATGTACGACGAAAACAACAACGATATCTATGGTGATGATTTCATCGTAAACTGCAGCATTGTTTCGGTACTGCAAGCCGAATACGACATGGTGTCTGAAGTTTCTGAAACAGAATGAGACTTTGTACTAGACGAAACAGAAGGGGGAAAGCCTTTATGCTACTATGTCATGAACAATGGCATGGTGGAAGAGCATAAAGCAATGTTTAAGAGGCCCAGTTCTGGGATGATGTACCATCTAAAACCATTGTTCATCAGAGCTAAGGTGGATGGAATGGCGGTGAATAAGGTTTTTGTCGACGGAGGTGCTATCGTCAACCTAATGCCCTATACTCTGTTCAAGAGGATGGGAAAAGTCGACGAAGATCTCCGACAGAACTACATGGTCCTTTCAAATTATAAGAGGAAGACCAACAATATAATGGGGGTGGTCTAGGTCGAACTCGCGGTAGGCACGACAACATGGTCAACACTATTTATGGTAATAAACTCAAAAGCCAACTTCAACTTGCTCCTGGGTCGAGAATGGGTCCATTGGATAGGGGCTATTCCCTCAACGGTCCACCAAAGGCTTATAAACTGGAGGAAAGACGACATCGTAGAGAATATTGAGGCCGACCAAAAGCTATTACCATGTCGATGACAAGGGTTCCAATATGTCGTTTGACCAACATTTGGCAAACATAGCGCCATGTGATGACGAGTCGGGATCCTATACTTCTGTCAATACTGGTCGAGTTCTGAACTTGGACCCTAATCATGGTTTCATTTGGGATAACTAGGAAGACACAAGATCATAGACGGGAATCCCACCTACGGGGTGGACAACAATCGACAAAGATGACTACTAAGTCAGAAAGCCTGGCTCGAATTTCGGCCTATCTGGCTAAAAACAAGAGGAAGTCAAATCTAGAAAGGAAGAGACTCCATAATTTGGCATGTAAGGTCGAAAGTCTAGATGATGGTCGACTAGACCAGACAACAGCTTCAGAAAGTCGGAGGCTTGATTGTATCTATGATAATGAGCATTTGGGGTTCGAAAAGAACCCACAAAATGAGTCCCAAAAGATGCAAGCGCAAGATCCCCTCGAAGAGATCGACCTGGGAAACGGAACCACAAAAAGACCAACCTACATAAGTACTAAGGTGGGGTTAGAGATGAATGCAAAGCTAGTCGGGGTGTTGATTGAGTACAAGGACTGTTTTGCCTGGTATTATGACGAAATTCCAGGTTTGGATCGAAGCATAGTAGAACATCGTCTGCCTATCCAACCTGGGAAGAAGTCGGTGAAGCAACAACCTCGACGGTTTGCTCCGAACGTTACTTCGAAGATCAAGCAAGAAATCGAAAGACTCTTAAAAATTCGTTTCATAAGAACGACAAGGTACGTCGAATGGCTGGCCAACATAGTGCCCGTCATCAAGAAAAACAGAACTCTTAGGATTTGTATAGATTTCAGGGATCTAAACAACGCCACGCCAAAGGATGAATATTCGATGCCAGTGGCGGAAATGTTGGTCGACCCGGCCACAGGTTTTGAATATCTGAGCCTACTTGATGGATACTCTGGCTACAATCAGATTCTCATTACCGAAGAAGATGTTCCCAAGACAGCATTTCGATGCCCCGGTGCGCTAGGGACATACGAGTGGGTCGTCATGCCGTTTGGTTTAAAAAACACAGGAGCAACTTACCAAAGGGCCATGAATTCCATCTTTCATGACTTCATTGAGAAGTTCATGCAGGTATATATCAACGACATAATGGTGAAATCGTCATCTCAAGAGGGACACCTAGATCACCTTCGACGCTCGTTTGACAAAATGAGGAAATATGGATTGAAAATGAATCCATTGAAGTGTGCTTTTGGGGTACACGCAGGTGACTTCCTGGGATCTATGGTACACAAACGAGGTATAAAGGTCAATCAGAACAAGACGAAGGCGATCTTAAACCTCAAAAGTCCATCTACAAAGAAATAGCTTCGATCTTTGTTGGGGAAAATAAACTTCTTAAGAAGGTCCATCTCGAACTTAAGTGGTAAAACAAAGGTGTTTTCGCCACTGCTTAAAATTAAGAAGGAAAGTGATTTTCACTGGGGTCCTGAACAACAAGAGGCTTTCGACGCGATCAAGGGATATCTTATCAAGCCTCCTATCCTGCTGCCTCCCAGTAGAGACAAAAGTATAAGTTTATATATTGTTGCATCTGATACAACAATAGGGAGCATGTTGGCCCAAGAGGATTGTAATGGTGTCAAAAGGCCCATATATTACCTTAGTAGAATGTTGGTAGATGCTGAAACTAGGTACAGTCTCATAGAAAAACTATGCCTGAGTTTGTACTTTGCCTGTATGAAATTAAAACAGTATATTAAACCGATTGATGTTTATGTTTCGTCTCATTGCAATATTATTAAACATATGTTGTCTAAGCCTATTCCACATAGTAGAATTGGCAAATGGGCACTGGTGTTGACATAATTTTCTCTAACTTTAAAGCCTTTAAAAGCCATGAAAGGCTAAATCATGGTGGATTATATAGTTGATTATGTCGTGGTCGAATCATCCCTGAATGTGGTCGACACCATACCATGGCGTCTATATTTAGGCGAATCGAGTCACAAAAACGGAATAGGAGTCGGGGTTTTAATATTATCCCCTAAGGTAGGTTCGACGAGGTTTAAATACAATATCAATGAGAAGTGTTCCAACAACGAAGCCGAATAGTCGACCTTAATAATCGGCCTTCAACTTTTGAAAGAGTTAGGAGCCAGTCGAATCAAAGTGAGGGGAGACTCAAAGTTGATAATAAAGAAAGTCACGCATGAATATAAGTGCATCAAGGGGACTTTACTGAAATATTTTATGACTACAACGCGGTTACTAGAACACTTTAAAGTTGCGGACATAAGACATATGCCCCGAAGTAAGAACCAAGAGGCCAACGATTTGGCCCAAGTCGCTTCAGGGTATAAGATGTCTAAGTCGAGGTTACAAGATATGATAGAGGTTAGAGGGGAAATGGTGCCAAACAGAAGACGTCCTCGAAGAGAACGCCAGTCATGGTGGGAGGCCCGATGAAGAGTGTCAAGAAACCCATGGAGTCAAAGAGGCAGGGGAACATGAATTTTTTTCTATCAATAGTTCATCACCGACAGATTGGAGAAAGCCAATCATCGACTACTTGGAGAATCCAATCGAGAGTACTGACAGAAAGACCAAATATAGGGCTTTGAGCTACGTGTGGTCAGGCAACGGAGTGTTAAAGAAGACACCAGAGGGGTTACTACTCGAATGCTTGGGAGATACCGAAGCGTATTTTGCAATCTACAAAGTACACAGTGGGGCCTATGGCGCCCACCAGGCAGGCCATAAGATGAAATGGTTGTTGTTCTGACAAGGGGTTTACTGGCCCAACATGTTGAAAGATTGCATCGAGTTTGCCAAAGAATGTCAGGAATGTCAAAGGAACGCGGGTATCCAACATATACCGGCAAGTGAGTTGCATGTTAGTATCAAACCATGTATTTTTAGGGGGTGGGCTTTAGACATCATTGGAGAAATTCGACCGGCTTCGTCGAAGCAACAGAAGTTTATCCTAGTCGGGATAGACTACTTCACCAAATGGGTCGAAGTTATCCCTCTGGTAAAAGTGGACCAAGAGGCGGTTATCGAATTCATTCAGAGACATATCGTGTACATGTTTGGTATCTATGAGACCATTACGATGGATCAAGGGTCCGTATTCGTGGGCCAAAAGATACATGAATTTGTCAGCGAGACGGGTTTCAGATTAGTTACCTCTACACGCTACTATGCACAGGCGAATGGCTAAGTAGAAGCAACCAACAAAGTAATAATAAGTCTGATTAAGAAGCACGTTTGTAAAAAGCCAAAGAATTGGCACAAGACTTTGGACCAAATTATATAGGCATGTCGGATGTCTCCTAAAGAGGCGACGAATTTGACGCCATTTCGACTAACGTTTGGTCACGATGCTATATTGCCGGCAGAGATGTGTTTACAATCCGTCAGAGTCCAGCATCAGAATGATCTTCAGTCAGAGCAATACTAGAACATGATGTTCGACGAGTTGGCTGATTTAGACGAAGCAAGGTTGGTTGCGGTCGAAATGCTGATCCAACAAAAGGAACGCGTAGCCAAGGTATACAATAGAAAAATAAAGGGAAAACCTTTGTTGATAATGATTACGTTTGGAAAGTAATTTTGCCTATGGATCGTCGAGATCGAACCCTGGGTAAGTGGTCACCAAAATGGGAAGACCATTTCGAGTAACTCGGACATACAATAACAATGCGTATGAAATCAAAGAACTTGGTGGGGATCAAAGGGTCTTAAGAGTAAATGGGAAATATTTGAAGAAATATAAACCCATGCTACAGGAAATACGGGTCCAAACATAAAGTTTCATTGATTATGGAGAAAGTGTCCCAAAAGGACATTACAATTATGGTCGACAGACCTACAAAAATTGAAGAAAAATTTAAATGGGGAATCTATATTTGAATTCCTCAAACGCGTCCATCTCATGCTTAATCCTATTATCCAGAGAGATTTTCTTCCCGCGTAGATACTTGATGTCGGCTTCAATTTTGAGGGCTCTCTCCCCATGAGATACCCCTCTCATGACCTCACTGTCGATCACCTCCTGCTCAGGGATCCCTCTAACCGTCTCCAAAGAAGCCTTCTGCGCTTCCACTTCGTTAATATTTTTATGAAGCTCCGCGATTTGGGCTTGGTAATCAGAGATTTGCTGACCGAAGACTTCATGATGTCGGAGACGCTCTTCCTTCTTGTGTTAGGACTCATCAAGCTCCCGTTCACAAGCCTCACTAGAATCCCATTCGATCTTTTCCTCGTTGAGTTTCATGTTTATTTGGAGGTCAGCATTGTGTCGGAGGTTCAGGTCCTTGGTGAATTGAGTGAAGAAAGCCTCAAACTCGACAAAATACTTCACCATTGAGGTTGGAAGGTCACGAAGGGCCAGAGAATCGAGGAATTTGAAGATATCACGAGCGACTTCCCCATGTTGTCTAAGAGCATCCAAGAATCCATTATTGCAGATTGACGCCTTCAACTGCTGAAGGATAAAGACAACCTCGACATGAAGCTCTGAGGCATCACCGACAGAAGTTGATAAAGGTGGTGCGTCAGTCGACAACCGACGAATTTGTTGCAGTTTTCTCAAGGCCTCTACAGAATTCCAGTGTTTGATTAGCCTTATGTAGTCCGGAGTCAGAAGGTTGGCCAGTGCAGCTTCGTCAGCCACGTTCATGTTTGGAGGAGGCGGAGAGGCAGAAGGTTAAGAGGTCGTAAGAAAGTCATGTTAAAACTCAGCTTGTTGTGTTGGGCTTAAGGCAACATCATAGGGGGGGATGTTCGGTCTGATCCCTGACTTTGGCCACAACCTCAATAGGGGATCCCATTGGTCCCAGAAAAGATAAAAGTGTTAGGTCACAAAGAAAAAAGAAACCCATGTATGAGTAGAGAAGTGTAAGCAAGTACTTGGAGATCGAGAGGAGGCGAGGCAGTAGGAGTCCTTTCTGGATCCCCGGGGATGAGAACCTCTTCGACGTCTTTTTGAATTGTCTAGGAAGCCCTATGAGCCACCTTGGTCGGAGTTTTATGAGCTGGAGCCTTCTTCTAACGCGTAGGAGTAGGTGGAGTCTTGGGTGGGGCTTTCGACGGAGAGAAAATATGGGAGTATGCACTCTGTAACACCCTTCTAAAATACCCCAAATATTTAATTAAAATAGCAATATATCAATCAGAGTAATTATGCAATTAAGGGTGTCACACAATCATTTCACACCATTCACCAAATAACTGTCATGCTCTTTTTATTAATTCAAAACATAAAGCATTTGCACAATACGCAGCGGATAGAAATCAAATCAATCATGCAAAACATGTAACACATTACATGTAAAATTATTCAACAAGGTAAAACATCCCGTCCCGATGTTACATCTATCAGAGCATGACCCACTAAGGAGACTACACTAGACTCCAAGCACTAGCTTCTACTCAATCATTGCTCGTTACCTGAAAAATAGTTGTAAGGGTGAGTTCCTCAGTCGATATAATAAGCATTATAAAATATCATGTAATGCTAAGTAAATAACACATTAATCACCCTAATCATATCACACATTCGGTAACGGCACATCAACTCAAATGGCATACTCAATACCAACACAATTCATACTCATACCCAATGCCAACACAACACACGTATAACATTGGAATACATCTATTCATATTATACGTCATACATACATTATACAATGAGACTCCATGCATGCGGTACCGACTATTCGTGAACATATAGTTCACCTCACCGATCAAATCCAGATACGGCTACCAAGCCCACTAGTCCCACTCATTTGAGACCTAGTGACTCACTCACTAATTCCTCACCACGGGAATTAGCTACCACCAACTCACTAATTCCTCACCACGGGAATTAGCTACCACCAACTCACTAATTCCTCACCACGGGAATTAGCTACCACCATAAAGACTACAATATACATGCTAAATCACCTAGCAATGCAAACTCATCAACAATAATCCACAATGGACATATGCTCACACTCTAAGCCATAAACAGTCCATTCACAATTGCATACATAACATATACATTCACAGCATTATGCATACCATCATACATTCATCAACACACGTATCAAAACATCATATCATGTCAAATAATTTATCACAGTATTAGCACACTCCACTAATACCTATACTGCTCAAAACAGCGGGAATTAATCCCTATTACATCATACGCCAATATAGGCCAACCACCAATTATGCACACATTATTCAAATATTAATTTTTCCAATTTCCAACAGTGTTAACCGGTTAACGCCCTGGGTTAACCGGTTAACGCAACACAGAACACGCTTTCTGGCAAAACTCAACAGTGTTAACCGGTTAACGCCCTGGGTTAACCGGTTAACGCAGACAGAACAGCAATATTTTCACAACTCACAACAGTGTTAACCGGTTAACGCCCTGGGTTAACCGGTTAACGCAAGCAAAACAGCAATACCTCACAATTCCTAACAGTGTTAACCGGTTAACACCCTGGGTTAACCGGTTAACGCAAGACAGAAAGCTGTTCCTGCGCTAACACGAAGCAGAATGCAGAATTCTCCGCATTTTCCGCCGTTGGAGGACTTCCGGACATCCGATTCCGATTCCGTAAAAAGCTATACGTTCGGGAAATCACAACTCACACAAATACAGATTCAATTACAGCTTTAACACAACTTATCCAACATAATTTTTCAGCATTCAACATCCCAATTAGGGTAAATTCAACGGTTTATCACTACCCATTACATGTTAACCCATAATACCCATTAAACGATGATAAACCCCCCATACCTGAGTAAATCCGGCGAATCTTTAAGCTTCAAGCTTTTCTCTTCTCCAACCTTCTTCCTCTTGCTCTGTCTCTTTGCCCTTTTCCTCTGTTCAGCCGCTTCTCTGCTTTCACGTAAAACCCTCTTTACCAAAAAAATGAAACTCTTTTCTTATTTCCAACTTATATACTTCAATAATAAAATCCAATAATATTATTCCAATAATAATAATAATCCAATAATATTCCAAATTATTTAATTAAATTAATAAATATAATATTAACTTAAATTAAATAATTATCTTATTTTTATCGGGGTGTTACAACTCTCCCCCACTAAAAGAGTTTTCGTCCTCGAAAACATACCTCAAGCGAATAACTCCGGATAAGACTCCTTCATCTGACTCTCAAGTTCCCAAGTCACATTGCCATCTGCTGGTCCTCCCCAAGCTACCTTTACCAAAGCAATCTCTTTACCCCGCAACTGCTTCAACTCTCGATCCTCGATCCTCATAGGTGATGTTTCAACAGTCAGGTTATCTCTCACCTGTACATCATCTACTTGGACTACATGCGACGGATCAGGAATGTACCTCCTCAACTGAGACACATGAAAAACCTCATGCAAATTCGCAAGTGACGGCGGTAAAGCGATACGATAGGCTACCTCCCCTATCCTCTCCAAAATCTGATAAGGACCAATAAATCGAGGTGTCAACTTCTTCGACTTCAAAGCTCGACCAACCCCAGTTATCGGAGTAACACGAAGAAACACATGATCTCCCTCCTGAAACTCAAGTGACTTTCTCCTCTTGTCGTGATAACTCTTCTGACGACTCTGAGCAATTCTCATCTTCTCCTGAATCATCTTAATCTTTTCCGTAGTCTGTTGAACAATCTCCGGTCCAACCACAACACTCTCACCGGACTCATACCAACATAAAGGCGTCCGACATCTCCTACCATACAAGGCTTCAAACGGTGCCATACCAATGCTCGAATGAAAACTATTGTTGTAGGTAAACTCAATCAAAGGTAAATAACAATCCCAAGTACCTCCCTTTTCCAAAACACAAGCCCTCAAAAGATCCTCTAGTGACTGAATCGTCCTCTCAGTCTGACCATCAGTCTGCGGATGATATGCAGAACTCAATCTCAGCTTAGTTCCCAAAGCCTTCTGCAAAACTTCCCAAAACTTCGATGTAAATCTAGGATCTCTGTCCGAAACAATACTCGACGGAATACCATGCAAACTTACAATCTTCTCAATATACAATTCAACAAATCTCTCTAACGGATAATCCATTCTGATCGGAATGAAATGAGCCGATTTTGTCAATCTGTCAACAATCACCCAAATAGCTTCAAAATTCTTAATCGTTCTCGGTAAACCAGAAACAAAATCCATACTGATACTATCCCACTTCCACACTGGAATAGCCAACGGTTGCATTAGCCCAGATGGCTTCTGATGCTCAATCTTTGACTTCTGACAAGTCAAACAAGAATAAACAAAACTCGCAATTTCTCTTTTCATTCCCGGCCACCAAAATAGCTTTTTCAAATCATGATACATCTTCGTAGCTCCAGGATGAATACTCAGGCCACTACGATGTCCTTCCTCAAGAATACTCCTCTTAAGTTCGGTAACATCCGGAATACACACCCGATTACCAAATCTCAAAACACCATTCTCATCAACTCTGAATTCACCACCTTGATCTCGATTCACTAGAGTCAACTTATCAACCAAAAGCACATCGGATTTCTGACCCTCTCTAATCTCATCCAGAATACCACTCGTTAACTTCAACATTCCCAATTTAACACTATTGTGAGTACTCTCACACACCAAACTCAAGTCTCTAAACTGCTCAATTAAATCCAATTCCTTAACCATTAACATAGACATATGCAATGATTTCCGACTCAATGCATCAGCCACTACGTTTGCTTTACCCGGATGGTAATTCAAACCAAAGTCATAATCCTTCAGAAACTCTAACCATCTCCTCTGTCTCATATTCAGCTCTTTCTGATCAAACAAATACTTTAAACTTTTATGGTCACTGAAAACCTCAAATCTTGACCCATACAAGTAATGCCTCCATAACTTCAGAACAAATACCACGGCTGCCAACTCTAAATCGTGTGTCGGATAGTTCCTCTCATGAACCCTCAGCTGTCTCGAAGCATAAGCTATAACCTGCTTATTCTGCATCAACACACCACCCAAGCCCAACAATGACGCATCACAGAAAACCTCAAATAGTTCTGACGGACTCGGTAATATCAGAATAGGAGCAGTAGTTAACCTTCTCTTTAACTCTTGGAAACCTTCTTCACATTTTGAGTCCCAAACAAACGCTTGCCCCTTTCTAGTCAACATCGTCAACGGTAACGCCAACTTAGAAAATCCCTCGATGAACTTCCTATAATAACCAGCCAAACCAAGAAAACTCCTTATCTCAGAAACTGACTTCGGAGCTTCCCACTTAGATACCGCTTCTATCTTAGACGGATCAACAGCAACACCATCTCTTGAAATCACATGACCAAGAAAACTAACCTCTTCTAACCAAAATTCACACTTTGACAGTTTAGCAAATAACTTATTTTCTCGTAGAACTCCTAAAACCACTCTCAAATGCTCAGCATGCTCTTCTTCAGATTTCGAATACACCAAAATATCGTCAATAAACACCACAACAAACTGATCTAGGTACGGATGGAAAATCCTATTCATATACTCCATAAACACTCCAGGCGCATTAGTCACACCAAAAGGCATTAAAGAATACTCATAATGTCCATACCTCGTTCTGAAAGCAGTCTTCTGAATATCCTCAGTTTTCACACGTATCTGATGATAACCCGATCTCAAATCTATTTTGCTGAACACACTCGCACCAACCAACTGATCCATCAAATCATCAATCCTCGGTAAAGGATACCGATTCTTGATCGTCACTTTATTCAGTTGCCTGTAGTCCACACACAACCTCATAGTACCTTCTTTCTTCTTAACCAATAACACTGGTGCACCCCACGGTGACACACTCGGACGAATAAATTTCTTATCCAACAGATCTTCCAACTGACTCTTCAATTCAGTTAACTCAACAGCAGACATACGGTACGGAGCCATCGATATCGGCCTAGTACCAGGTACCAAATCAATCGAGAACTCAACTTCACGCTCTGGCGGTAATTCATTCACTTCTTCCGGAAACACATCAGGAAAATCACACACCACAGCTAGATCGCAAATCACCAGTTTATCTTTAGCCTCCAAAGTCGCTAACAGCATAAACAACTCTACCCCATCTGCTACTGCCTCATTCACCTGCCTCGCTGATAGAAACAAACTCTTTCCTTCCTCAATCTCAGGAAAAATCACAGTCTTATCAAAACAATTGATATAAACTCGGTTAGACACCAACCAGTTCATACCCAGGATAACATCAATCTGCACTAGTGGAAGACACACAAGGTCCATCCCAAAGTCTCTACCAAAAATACTCAAAGGATAATTTAAACAAACTGAAGTAGTAGTCACTGAACCCTTCGCAGGAGTATCAATCACCATACTTCCATGCATCTCAGATATCTCTAACTTAAGTTTCACAGCACAATCCAAAGATATAAAGGAATGAGTCGCACCTGTGTCAATAATAGCTACAAGAGGAAAGCCATTAATATAACACGTACCTCGGATCAAACGATCATCTGCAGAAGTCTCAGAACCCGATAAAGCAAAGACCTTGCCTCCCGACTCGTTCTCTCTCTTCGGCTTAGGACACTGTGGGCTAATATGACCCAACTCTCCACAGTTGAAACAAGTCACAGTCTTCGACCGGCACTCTGCAGCCAAATGACCACCTTTTCCACACTTGAAACACTTCCTCTCAGCACTGGTACACTCATGGACACGATGTCCAGCCTGACCACATCTATAACACTTAGCAGGGGCACTAGAGTCTCCCCCACTAGGCCTCTTCATTCCACTCTGTCTCTGGAAACCTTTGCCAGCTGCATACGGTTTCCCACGATCATTCTGATTCTTACCTTTCCTATCAACCCTCTGCTGATAGCTTTCCGCTCTGGCCTTGGTATCCTGTTCAAAAATCCTGCAACAGTCAACCAAATCAGAAAACACTCTAATCCGCTGATATCCAATAGCCTGCTTGATCTCGGGACGTAACCCGTTCTCGAACTTCACACATTTCGAAAATTCCCCAGTAGCCTCATCATAGGGAGTGTAATACTTCGACAGCTCTGTGAACTTAGCAGCATACTCGGTAACAGACCGGCTGCCCTGCTTCAATTCCAAGAACTCTATCTCTTTCTTTCCTCTGACATCCTCTGGGAAGTACTTCCTCAGGAATCTCTCTCTGAACACAGCCCAAGTGATCTCAGCATTCCCAGCAGATTCCAACTCAGTGCGGGTAGCAACCAACCAATCATCTGCTTCTTCTGACAGCATATGCGTACCGAACCTGACCTTCTGGTTATCGGCACACTCAGTCACTCGGAAGATCCTCTCGATCTCCTTTAACCACTTCTGAGCGCCATCTGGATCGTATGCTCCCTTGAACATTGGAGGATTGTTCTTCTGGAACTCACTCAGTTGACGAGCAGCTCCCATTCCCACAACATTCGGATTTCCCCCAAGTACTCCAGCTAGCATACCCAGAGCCTCAGCAATCGCAGCATCGTCTCTACCTCTTCCAGCCATCTCTATTCTGAAAACCCAATCAAGCTAAAACAATAAGTACTGATAGGGTTACACAACACCTATCCCGTACAGGGGAAACAGAATAATTACGACTCGACTCGACCGACTATGCTCTGATACCACTAATGTAACACCCTTCTAAAATACCCCAAATATTTAATTAAAATAGCAATATATCAATCAGAGTAATTATGCAATTAAGGGTGTCACACAATCATTTCACACCATTCACCAAATAACTGTCATGCTCTTTTTATTAATTCAAAACATAAAGCATTTGCACAATACGCAGCGGATAGAAATCAAATCAATCATGCAAAACATGTAACACATTACATGTAAAATTATTCAACAAGGTAAAACATCCCGTCCCGATGTTACATCTATCAGAGCATGACCCACTAAGGAGACTACACTAGACTCCAAGCACTAGCTTCTACTCAATCACTGCTCGTTACCTGAAAAATAGTTGTAAGGGTGAGTTCCTCAGTCGATATAATAAGCATTATAAAATATCATGTAATGCTAAGTAAATAACACATTAATCACCCTAATCATATCACACATTCGGTAACGGCACATCAACTCAAATGGCATACTCAATACCAACACAATTCATACTCATACCCAATGCCAACACAACACACGTATAACATTGGAATACATCTATTCATATTATACGTCATACATACATTATACAATGAGACTCCATGCATGCGGTACCGACTATTCGTGAACATATAGTTCACCTCACCGATCAAATCCAGATACGGCTACCAAGCCCACTAGTCCCACTCATTTGAGACCTAGTGACTCACTCACTAATTCCTCACCACGGGAATTAGCTACCACCAACTCACTAATTCCTCACCACGGGAATTAGCTACCACCAACTCACTAATTCCTCACCACGGGAATTAGCTACCACCAACTCACTAATTCCTCACCACGGGAATTAGCTACCACCATAAAGACTACAATATGCATGCTAAATCACCTAGCAATGCAAACTCATCAACAATAATCCACAATGGACATATGCTCACACTCTAAGCCATAAACAGTCCATTCACAATTGCATACATAACATATACATTCACAGCATTATGCATACCATCATACATTCATCAACACACGTATCAAAACATCATATCATGTCAAATAATTTATCACAGTATTAGCACACTCCACTAATACCTATACTGCTCAAAACAGCGGGAATTAATCCCTATTACATCATACGCCAATATAGGCCAACCACCAATTATGCACACATTATTCAAATATTAATTTTTCCAATTTCCAACAGTGTTAACCGGTTAACGCCCTAGGTTAACCGGTTAACGCAACACAGAACACGCTTTCTGGCAAAACTCAACAGTGTTAACCGGTTAACGCCCTGGGTTAACCGGTTAACGCAGACAGAACAACAATATTTTCACAACTCACAACAGTGTTAACCGGTTAACGCCCTGGGTTAACCGGTTAACGCAAGCAAAACAGCAATACCTCACAATTCCTAACAGTGTTAACCGGTTAACACCCTGGGTTAACCGGTTAACGCAAGACAGAAAGCTGTTCCTGCGCTAACACGAAGCAGAATGCAGAATTCTCCGCATTTTCCGCCGTTGGAGGACTTCCGGACCTCCGATTCCGATTCCGTAAAAAGCTATACGTTTGGGAAATCACAACTCACACAAATACAGATTCAATTACAGCTTTAACACAACTTATCCAACATAATTTTTCAGCATTCAACATCCCAATTAGGGTAAATTCAACGGTTTATCACTACCCATTACATGTTAACCCATAATACCCATTAAACAACGATAAACCCCCTTACCTGAGTAAATCCGGCGAATCTTTAAGCTTCAAGCTTTTCTCTTCTCCAACCTTCTTCCTCTTGCTCTGTCTCTTTGCCCTTTTCCTCTGTTCAGCCGCTTCTCTGCTTTCACGTAAAACCCTCTTTACCAAAAAAATGAAACTCTTTTCTTATTTCCAACTTATATACTTCAATAATAAAATCCAATAATATTATTCCAATAATAATAATAATCCAATAATATTCCAAATTATTTAATTAAATTAATAAATATAATATTAACTTAAATTAAATAATTATCTTATTTTTATCGGGGTGTTACACACTCCCTTCTGAGTCTTCATCCGCCGCAGGGGCCTCTTCGGACACCTGAATATGGAGACATATAAAGAGGTGTTTAAAAAGTCTTAGCAGAAAACTGATTCACAAGAAGAATGGGTCATACCTGTGGAAGAGTGGTCGAAGGCACCCGTTGCTTTTTCATGGGTTTCGCTAGAGGCGGTTTAGCAACCCTCTTTCGACCCTAACATCAAAGGAAAAATGCCAAAATGATAGAACACCATGTAAATAAAATTAAGTCGGTGTACAGGTACCATTTTAGGGGCTTCATCGACTACAGGCTTTTGGTTTTTAGGTCGGGAGCAATAACATACAAAGGCGGATGCGGTATGTCGCCGACGAGGGTGGATAGCACATCGATCATATTCTGGAGGCACTGGTCGCTGGAAAATGAGCGATTATAGTAGGAGTTCTACCAGTCATCAAACTTAGTGGTCGTCAAGAAAGATTGTTGGAAGCGAAAAACTGGGAGTTTATAGCGGTTGTTGGATCGACAGAAACGAAGACAAGCCATGTGGTCGTCAACCCTTAACGTTCGAACAGACTAAGTGATATCGGTATCATGGGACACCAGAGACCTTGAGACCATCTGGATCAGGCCATGTTGACGGGCGACAAGGTTCGGTTGGTGGCTCATGAAGCTGAATCCCTTCGACCCTGGTTCAATCCTATAGGACAACAAATTTGGAGTCAGAAAAGCCTTCCATATAGCGTTCGAATGCGCTGCAGTTTGGGGAGATCTACCAAGGAAGGGATCCCTGAAACATTTAGGGCCAAAATTCTTGTCAGCAAATGACGTCATACCAGGAGCGAACTTGTCAGCTTCAATGAACATGTTTAGATATTTCATGAATATGCTGACATTGGGAGTTTCCTGACAGGTTGTCAAAGATAATCTGGCCTCTTCGATTGGCCGGCCTTTGTTCACTCGCATAAGACGCTTCGACATGGTGTATCCTAGTTGATACTCGAAGGTAGCGTTTAGCCAGTGTTGCAGGAGCCACAAAGGTCCTGATAAGTTCAATGATTTGGGGGTGTTGGCGAGGAGTTTCAACTTCAAGGTTGCCAACCCCAGGGCTTGGTACAAAGAAGCCAGCAAAAGTTTGCCCAATGATATTTGTTGACCCTCATGTATCTGGATCGCCAGGGCTATATAACTCTTAGCTATCTGCAGGGACCCGAGATAAAAGACAAAATAAGAAAGCCACAGGGTAAGGAAGGCAGTGTTTCTTCATCAGACACTTCCACAAAATCTTTGTTGTGATGGTCTTCGATGTAATTCAGGAGGATGGCCCGACCATATGTGAAGGTATTCTCTGTCGACAGAGTTGGGTCGAAGGTCTCCCCCAAGGGTGAAAGGCCGGTAATTTCCGCCATGTTGAAGAGAGTGGGCGTCAGCATCCCACACAGTAGCTGAAAGGTATTGGTCGGACCTTCCCAAAAGTAGAGGGACGCCAGCAACATGCAAGGGTCAACACGATGGGTGTACTTCGAGATCTGAATGAGGTCTAAGATCCCAACGCTCCTCCACTGGTCATGACGTTTGCGCTGGACTTTGCTAAGCCACACCAAGTACTCCTTGTTGCCAGAAGTGGGCATGGAATGGAAAACCCTAGTTTTTGCCTCCATGAACATGACATCAAGTGCGGCGGATCTGTCGAAAGAAGGAGGCATAACAAGTTTATACCCAAGAAAGAAGGGTGCCATCTTTGTGGGGGAAGATTTGGCATCAGCAAGGGGACCGTGGAAAGCCAGTAGCTTTTTGTCCACCACGAATGGGATCACCAACTGGTTATTCCAGTTCTTGAGAACAGCTTCATCGGACGATAAAGGTTGAGGAGTACTTTTCATCCCTTCTTTAGCAGTAAGCTTGAAGGCAATGGGGTTGTGGCCAGTACGTACGAGACGCTTTCTTTCGTGGGAGAGGAAGAAGCCATTGAAGAAGTAAAGCAAAGGTTTGAAGTGTTTCCGAAAATGCTGTGTAAGAAAGAGCAATGCAAGGAAGATGTGTAAAGAAGGGGAAAACTCTATTTATAAGCCAAGTAAGGTGAACAGTCGAGCATGTAAGCGACTAACAAGTGGCTGGATAGGAAGTAATCAGAAGAGTTAGTGGGGTTCGGTTGAGATCCCACGACCTAGGGATGACTTCTAATGATGGTTGAATGTCTTGGATATCGTGCGACCAAAAAAAGTCATCATTATGTATTAAGTCATGAGTGCTGACATGACAGCTAGCAGAAATCTGGAACGTCAAAAGGCCAGCTTCTCAATCGACTCGCTCATGTCAAAGCTAGCCTTTTCAGGGGGCAATTTGTTAGCTTAAAAATTTCGGCTAAGGGAAAGCCAAGTTCGACTAGAGGTTCTGTCGGAAACGCCTCGACAAAAAGGTGGATGAGGCTGTCGATCGACACATACAAAGGTTGGGTCGAAGTCGAAAGGTTCTGAGTGGAAAATGGGAACGTGGGCACGTAAAGATGTCGTGGGTAGTTATGCGCCAAAATGAGGAAAATGGGTCGACACGTGGCACCTCAAGAGGGTTCTGTAACCTCCCGACGGTTATTTTGAACTAGTATTTAAGCCAATGTTAGGTGAGAATTTAAAGGTGGCAATTTGAACATTTTCAGTAGGGGTAAAGCTTGAAGTATCAAAGCGTTTACGAGAAAAAAAGTTATTCTCCTCACAAACAATGTATTTTGCCTCCACTTTATAATTACAAGTCATTTAATCTTCGCAAAGTTTATCTTTTGTCTTGTCTTGCTTTATCTTTTATCATCTTTCTTTCAGTACTTTATCATTTTTACTTGTCATTTTATCTTTATTATCTCCTTGACTCGCCAAGAGTCTCGTTTACACCCTTTTCAATCAGTCAGAAACATTGTTTACCAACTATCCATACACCCAAACACAAAGTCCGAGACTCCTAAGTCGGTCCTGCAAGTAAACCTCATATAGGAAGGCTAGAGATTGTTGCACAAAACAACAACATGATGATTTATGAGCCATTAAGATATATAATATGAATTGTAATGAATACTTTAATCATCTTGATTATTTTCGTTGATTTCCAAAGCTTATGATCACTTGAGCTTGATTGTGCTAGCATTTAATTTTTTTTAGATAAGCTTTTGTCTTCTTTTTATTGATGTGCTTGTCTTCATCAAAAGTTTAACAAAGGTTAAGAAGAACTTTTCTTCATATAAACTACCAGGTGCAGTGGAGAGGGAATGCTTCTCATGTGATTCAATACTTACATTTCAAATTTTTTTAAGGGGGGCCTAAATCTCAATATAGAAAATAAGCATTCACGGAAGAGCACTAAACATCCATTAAAAGAGTTGCACAACCTCTTGTCGGGCTCAATATAAGAAACAGACCAATCAGAAAATAATTCTACATCCAGATAGGCGCTCTCCAAACTTTGAGCACTACCAAAGGTAAAAGCCATCGCCACCAATTCTACCTCCGCCCAAAAGTATCGAGTGTCATTGTTAGGATATTCAAGACCTTGTTGTTCCTTTTGAACAATTCTCATCCCACTGTCAACAAAAAGATAATGTCGATAATAAGTTTTAGAACGATGCTAGAAATTGAGATGCTCATTTACTTCATTGTCATAGGGTTCCCAACCATTCAAAGATCTAAAGGCTTTAATGTAAGAGTGGGCCCTAAAATTTTGGAGGACTCGTGATCTACCGCGGGCCATGCAAAAAAAAAGGATCATGTATGAATTCTCTAATAATTGGATGATCCAAACATACCCCTCCAACTCTTTCTAAGAGATTATTTGTGTTTCCACCAAATTGGGGACTAAAGGTTTCAATATCATCTTCGATGGAACCCCCTAGATTTAGAGTTATCGTTAAGATTTTTACAGGTTCAACTCCTAGATTGGTGATTAGTGGTATTTAACTGTTTTTCAGGAATATTTCATCTTAAAACTCTAGTCTGTTTGATCCTTATTTTGTGTATTTTACGTTTGTATCTTTTTTTTCTTTTTTTTTCCAGGTATTTCAGGCAAACAAGACAAAACAAGGCCAGTTGGAGCTAAACCAGGCAAAAATGCATGAAAACTGCACAAGGAGGAGACCTCTGGTGCAAAACCCATACCCCACTATGACTTGGCCATAATAGCTGCTACGATACATAATGAGTGCCTTCCCCTTTCCATCTTTGGCCCTATAGTGAAAACCAAAGGCCACTACGACCCAACCGTAGTATACCCAAAAGTCTGTCTCAAATTCCATTTTATCTGTTGTAATTTTTATTGGCTTTTTCATCTCTAAATATACACAATTATTACTTTTTAGCTTTAAGGCATAATAATATGAATTAATCTTCACCTTTATGGATTTATGTCTATATAAAGGCTTGCAACATTGGGAATTGAACACCAAGATTTTTACATGCTAGTACTCTTTAGACTAAGTTTATTTTCAGCATTTTATTTCATTTAAGTTATTGTTGTTACTGTTAAAGTCTCCACAGAGCAATATAGTGTCATTTTTTCCCACTGAAATTCCATGTTTTTTTTTCTGTTTATATATTGTTATCATGTTTTTACTTATGTCTTTTATATTGTGTGATTTAATATTAAGCATGTCTGAGTATATTTATTTAGTAGTCAGGCATGAAAATGGTCAAATGACACAAACCTCATGTAAGTCCCATGATGAATGTTGAATATTAAGAAATATTCTGTTGTTTAAATTTATCTATTTTAAATTATTAAGTTCGCTTCGAAAGTAGGAATGATTTGGGCATCAATTATACGCTGAAAGGGTATAATTGATCTCTGACTTAAATTTTTTGGACATTTGAACCTGAGGTGACGAAAGTGTCTTAGGTTCAATTGAGAAATGCTTCATCATTTTAATATCTGCATGCTAAAGGATTCTAAATGGATGAGATACATTGCAAAAGCAAGTATCTTGTTAGTTTAGGACACGATAATGCATTGGCGAAAGTAGGAATTACCGATAATTTCTATTATTTTTCTTCAAATGAATATTCGTTATTAAATGGAATTGGGATTTACATGAGTAAGTCTAGGATACGATTCATTCTCCTGAATCCTTTTTTTATAAACTGTTAAAAACAAATTTTAATTATTTGCAAAAAAAATTCAAAATGACATTCTTAGATAAACATAATATCTATGTATGCTTAACATCATTAGATAATTATGTTTGATATAGTCGTATGCTTGGGGCATGTCAATTGACCATTTATAGAAATAAAGAGTAGGAAGCAACAATAGTAAACAAGAAGGAGATAAATGGTACCTGGAGAAAAGTAGAAGTATGAAGGGAAAACTATGATGAAGGATCACTCTAAAACACAAAAAACTAGGTGAGTGGTGAAATCTAAAAGGAGAAACAAACAAATAGAGCAAGATATCACTAGAGCTTAAGGATGAATGATCGAAGTTGGTGAGAGAGGGAGAGAGGAAATATATAATTTGCCCAAAGAATGGAAACATAATATGAAAGGAGGAATAACCTTTAAATAGTGGGGCAACTTAGATAAATTGACGGTCTAGAACTAAAGGAGACAAGCAGACCAAACTCAACAATTGAATTTACCTCAAGATTGCAACGACACTCGAGTGGACTTGAGCACCCTAAAGGGGAACACCACACTCTACCATAAGGATCTTGGGCCACGTGTAAGAGTGATTACGCAAGACACTTCAGTGACAAGACTGACATTTAATGCGCTAATTCCCAAGGTCATTCGCTCTTGTTATCCAAATATTTTCCACTTTCACGAGCAGACAATCTATCACAATCTAGGGGAACGACAACCAATATCCTGAAAGTCTTCCCATTACTAACCTATGGCAAGTCTTAGGGGCAAGTGTTACGGATCGGCCATAGGCCCAATGACGAATATGCCCAATCATCATTCAAAAGTGTGTCCACCAGAGAATCTATAACAGACCCCTGCGTTCCATGTCGGGAAGCATGAGATGGTTATAACCATCCCCCATATATAAGGTACTCTGCGCCATATCTACATGTACGTTCTAACCATAATTTACTCTACCACTTTTTACCGGTCCACTGATTTATGCATTGAAGTGGTAATCTTGCACATCCACCTCGTTCTACTGTATCGGAAGAGTACTCACCATCACATGAACCACATTCACACTCTCATATCTATCACTTTTGATTCCTTGTATGGAACAATGACGTTCGACTCAGTTTCCAAATGCACCACATATTTTCCAACCTCAAGATCGCTCACATGAAAGAAAAATATACTTTACATTTCCTTAAAATATATTTTGTAAAAAAAACTATTTTTTTTGGATAAGCAAATTTGTATTAAATTAAGAGTACAAACGATACTCAAACATACAAAAGAGAGAAAATACAAGAAATGCCAACTGAATCAAAGCCTAAAACAAATAAGTCAATGATTCACAAGACAATCCACTAGGTTTGAACACCACTCATCCCCAAAAAAAGCCCATGCACCTTTTATTCTAGCAATAAACCAATGCTAAGGCAAAACTTTTGCTCCATCAACAATGTCGACAACGCGTACGTCCGCTCCATGAAAAACAATATCATTTATACTAAGCCACACAACCCAGCAGACCGCGAGCCATACCACCAACCGAATATTCTTTTGTGATATACCTTTGAGCAAAAGAGTGAAGTTGCTGCAGTTAGTGTAAGACCCCAATTTTGACCCTAAGATCCCTCATGCTATCTCATCATATGCATTATCATTGGGATCATACCTTGGCATCCTCATTCCCCCCCTTATCCATTGGGTTTGTATTGGGAGAGATCACCAAGCACCATGTGATTGTATCATACTTTGTATTTTATCATTTCCTAACCAAAATACCAAAAATATATCTTTGCATTTGCCTAACTCTTTTGTAGGTAGGGCACTTGATCACCTTTGATCTATCAAGTTCATGTATAGGTTTTAAGACCTCCATTGCTAAAATCTCAACATAGAATGATCCACAAAGGCTCTAGGAATCATATATGAGTCCACATGATATCTACATGTTATTTTGATCAAGAATTCTTCAAGAGTTTGGGATTGGTTTGCCTTGGAACCCCTAGTTCATTTGGGTATCTTATGTAACTTCTTCACCAAGATTCTTTAACAATTGATCAAATATTTCAAGGGACACTTCAAATTTCATAATCTTATGAATATATGATCTCCCATGAGTCCCAAAAGTCAAGAGAATTGCAAGTTAGCAAGTTGGTTGACCAGAGGAATTCATCTGATCAAAACTGGGGATCCCTAGACCCTATCTCCTACGATTTTCATCATATGAAAATGATTCCAAGAGTAAAGTTACTCTAAATGACATTCCAAACAACTTTCATGTTGAGGTCTAGATCTTTTTTTTTTTGGAAAGTCATTTTTTATGGTGAAATATTATAGGTCATTTTGTCTAAACCCTAATTTGGAGGTCAAATTCCCAAAGCCATAACTTGCTCAATTTTTATGAGATGAAAGATTTACAAGTTTCAAAATCAAAGTACAGGTGTCTACTTCAACTTTTATATTTATAGGAAGAACTAATTCAAATTTTATGAACATGTGATATGAGGATACATTATAGGTCATTTTGGACCAATACCATTGAACAAGTGATTTACCTCAACTTCAAAAATGCATAACTCATTCATCCCAAATCCAAATGAGGTCAAATTTATTACCATTTTGAAGGTTTTTGAAAGAGATACAACTTTGATAAATACACTTTTCTCATTTGAAGCTCACATAAAGAGTTAGCCAAGGTGGAATAATTGAAAATATGGCTTGACACTAAGAAATTTTTTTGACATGTTAAAATTTCCAAACTTCCACCTCCAAATTCATCATGATACAAGCTTCAAATGGAAAAGTGTTCAACATGATAGTTGATCCTCGTGATCTAACCTTTCCAAAGAGTCCAATTTCATCCTTTTTGGACAAGGTTTGAGGGGTCTGCGTATGGTCTGGACATGGCTGCATCATTTGGCAAGGATCAAACTTCAAACAGCTGCACACTTTTGCCTTGCATCCCAATCCACTTTCAGACTCAATTGCACTTGCTTATGGACTTAATTGAGTAGCTTTATGGGCATGTACACGCCCATGCGAGCATACATCACTCAATTTCCAAATTCGGAAACATTTTGGAAGGTGCAAATAACATTTGAATTAGCTATAAATAAGAGCCCTTGGTATCAGAAATGAGGACCCTTGCGCGCCAGCTTTGCCTCCCACACTTGAAACCCTCACATTTGAAAGAAAAACCTGAGAATTTTCATTTGAAAATTGAGTTTGAATCTCACTGTTTGGAGATTAAAAAACTCCAGGATCCAAAGCTTTGTACCAATCCTAAGCCACTTCTACTAGCTTCCTAAGCAAGATCAAACACGAATTAAAGCAAGAGAGATCAAGTTCTGCACATCATTGAAGGTATTTTCCAGATTTTTTCTTCTCTTTGATTCTCTCTCATTTCTCATCAATTCTCTTGGATCCTTGGTTGTCTGAAGTCCTACTAATGTAGGCAAGAAGATTGAGTTGCTTTGAGGCCAAATCGAAGCAACTCAGTTCATGTACCTCAAATTTCAACTCCATGTATCTCTCAATATACTTGGAGTTAGGTTGAATTGAGGTCAAACTCGTGATCAGTGTCATTTTCTCTTTATGATCATGTCCTTCTTTTTCATTTTTGTGATGGTGATGAGTGGACAAGCCCAGCCAAGGTCGCCTGAGAAGACGACTTGCGCTTTGCTGCGACAATGAGGTGGCGTGGTCCAGAGCCACGTGATCAGTTCAATTTGTTTTAATCTTGAGTGTTCCTTTTGAATACCAACTGTGTGGTGCGCTAACTTGAGTGTACCATGGAACGCGTGTTTTCATCCATTTGATCTGCCATCTCAATTAAGGAGGGAGATCAAGTGGTCCATATTTTTTTTGATTAATTGATTTTCATTTTATTTGTTTTATTTTAATTAATTCATATTAAATTTAATATTGATCCAAAAAATATGAGTTTCACCAAAAAAAATTAAATAAATTCCTCTTTCATTTTCTGAATTAAAATTATTTTTTGGATCATTATTAATATTTTTTATGATTTAATTCATTTTGTGAATATTTTTAATTGTTTAAAAATACTTTTAAGTTTCCAAAAATTCTGAAATTTTTTCTCCAAGGTCCTTTGTCCTTGTTTGACCTATGATAAATCTCATGGCCATTTCTTTAGTATTTTGATGAGGTTTTAGGAAATTAATCAACCATAATTTAATTTAATGCATATTTTTATTATTTTTAATTGATTAAATGCCAAATAAATTGTGTAGAGCCATTTTAATTGACTTCGTGAGTTTGAATTGTGTTGTTGGGCCTTGATCAAGGTTGATTTGACTTTGCTAGGTTAAGATCATTGGATTTAGGGGATTGATGGAATGTACATTCCATCTCCCAAAATGAATGAATGATCTTAATTTGGTAAAAGTCTTCCTTTGACCAATTTGTGTTTGATCCATTTCCCCTTCCTCTTCATCTTATTCCCCTTCTTTATTCATTCATGTCATAGACCTATAATATCTCTATATCATAAGGCTAGTTGATTGCAAAATCAACATAAGTATGAATGAGATTAGGTCCCCCACTTTGCATATTCTTTTTGTGTGTGGTATGTTTCATGAGCATAGTCCATTATACTATGTCTCTAACATGCATTAACACCAAAATTCTATTGCCTGACCTCAAATAGTTGTGAGTTCTACATAAGTCCAATTACGATTGCTTAACATAACGCTAAATTTTGACACAAAAGGCATAGCATTCTAGTTAGTGAGATTGTAAGTCTCCCATCTTTCATGGTATTATGTGGAAACTTGGCATTTTTTCCATCCTTTGGAAGATGTCTTGGTTCAAGGATCCATGCTTGTGATACGTGGGTTGAGTGTTCTCCAAAGAATGACTTAAACAAAAACAAAAGCAAAAGAAAAAGTAATACTAACATCTAACATTTAATTTCAAGTCATTTACTTTTAGTGCACTTTAATTTTAAGCCTTATTCATTTGCCATTATTCATACCATTCAAGTTGTTTACTTTAATGTCATTTTCCCTTTGACCATATTTTGTGATATATTGTGTTTGTATATATTTGTTTGCTTGTGTGGTCTATTGACCTTAATGTACATAATAAGAACAAAAACCCTAAAAAAACATTTTGTGTGAACTGTTGGTTTGATATGAGACTATTGGACTTAGAATTTATGCAACACTCCCTATGCAAAGGACTTGGCCAATTCCAACTTTCATGAAACCAAGTGCTTGTGAAGTGAACCTTCATCTGATACAATATTGAAGATCCATTTAAGTTCATCTGCAACATGATTATAGTGAAGCTGTTATTTTGAACATGTGCCTAATGTCATCTTTGAAGTCATTTGATACATGGAAAATTTTGAAGAAGATCATGGAGTTACTAAGTTTGGATGTGGCTATCTTTATTTGATGCCTTTCTCTTCAACTTGCTATTTGTATATTGATTGTTGCTTGACTCTAAAGTCCAAGGGAATTTTGGGTTTCTATATGACATTCTTGTCTACTGGATTGCAGCCCATTGGTCAGATATTTTCAACTCTTAACTTTTAAATTTTTGCTTAGGATTAGTCTCTTCATCTCCTCTCCGTTTATTTAATTTCAAATCTCTCCCTCCTTTTAAAATCTTCTTTGCTTGTGTTTGTTTTTTCTAAAATTTGACCATATTGCAAATTAGAAACTTTGGCCTTATGCCATTGCATTTTCAAAACTCTTTTCTTAATCAAATTTATAAATAAACTTAATTATACTTTACTTAAAATTTCAAAAGACAAAAAGAATTAACACTCATTCAAACCATTTCTAGGCCTCTTGTGCCTTTGGTAAACTTAAAATTTTGTTAAAAGCAATGCACTCACTTTGAAATTGATACCCCGAACTACGAGTTTTTGATCCCTCATTTTTTTGTTGGTACGTAGGCACAAGTTCGAAGGTCTTGTCAAACACAAAAATATAATTAATGAATTCTTTTCTCATCCTTCCACTCTATTTATTGCAAACATATTTTGTACAAAAATACATATGCACACAAAAAAGGGCTCCCTAGGAGTACCTAGGACACTTTGGGTGCTAACACATTCCCTTGTGTAACCAACCCCCTTACCTGTAATCTCTAGCATTTTATTAGTTTTGATTTGAAAACTTCTTATCTTTTGGGTTTTGTTCGTACTTTTCCCTTTTCCCTTGGAAACAATAAAAGCGCGGTGGCGACTCTAGTTTAATTGACGTCTAGCTTATCCAAAACTTGATGATCATGAATTTACCGCTATAGAAATTAAGTGGCGAATCCGCTGGGGAGTAGTCTCCAGTGGGTTTAGCCTACTTTTTTATGTGAATATAATTGTATATTTGATGTATTTATATTTGTTTGTATGATATAACTTGCTTGTTATGCTTGGTGATTTCTGAGTGGTGAGATAAGTTCTAACCCGAACTTGAGTGCAATTAAGATAGGAGGAGGGTATAATCATGTTCGACTTGTGTGGAGTAGTCCTTAACAAGTTGGCTTTAGATACATCTACTCAGTGGAGACCCTTTTGGAGTTAGGAATGTCACACAAGTTATTTATGGTTAGGCATTATTATCTCTGATTTGGGGTCCGAGAAGTTGAGGACCGTAGAACATTTAACCCCTTTTGGCCTATTTAGGACGTAGTGCAAAGACTGTTCAAGTGTAGACTTAATCACAGTTGTTACGCGATGCTACACTCAAACAAGTTTCTCTTGAGAATATTATGGGTTGATGAGTCAGTCATCCTAACCTGTAATATCCGATAGATGGAATTAAGATTCTGAGAACTTTTTAGAACACGATCTACAAGTTTTTATCCTTAGTTCACTCCTTTGGGATGGTTCTTACCCAGACTCTATGCTCGTGACTCACAACAAACCCTTGATTCTTGGTTGATCCAATCAAGTCTTATCAATATCAATGGAACTTGGGTATTGATAAGGTGTAAACCATAATCCACCAAAATGGATGATTGATATTGACAATGACTTAATTCATCCTTTGACCTTTGTTTGTTTGCCTTGTATGTGATCTCATATTTGTGATTGTTGTATTCATGCATTCATGCGCATCATAACATTCATCACACGAAAATTTCAAGGAACTGAGGTATTATTTACAAATATTTTCAGACCATGGATTATGGACAAAGGAACACTAAGAAGTACAGTCTCAGATGTCCATACTTGAAAGAGTTAAAGAAGTTAGCATCTTTTGTATTAGATCCCTTGGACTTCAAGCAACGTCATGGGAAGCTTTTGTCTCTCTTATCTGCTGATGTGGTTGAAGGACTTCAGAGTGTTTTGGTTCAGTTTTATGATCATCTCTACCGTTGCTTCACTTTTCCTGATTATCAGCTTGTGCCTACGTTGGAGGAGTATGCCCATCTCTTGGGGATACCTATTTCTGACAAAGTGCCTTTTAGTGGATTGGAAGAGATCCCTAGATCTCATCTTATAGCTGAAGCTCTTCACTTGAAGAAGTCTGAGATTCATGCTTATTGGGTGAAGAAAGGAGGAGTGTTTGGATTGACTTTTGAGTTCCTCATCAAGGAAGATACTGCTTTTGCTCAAGCCGGTAGTGTGGATGCTTTCGAGGCTACCTTTGTGTTGCTCATCTATGGTTTAGCTTTGTTCCCTAACATTGACAGTTTTGTTGATGTTAACGCCTTTAGAATCTTCTTGATTGGGAATCATGTGCCTACTCTGTTAGGAGATATGTGCTTCTCTTTGCATCTAAGGAATTCTAAAGTTGGTGGAACTATTGTCTGTTGTGTTCCTCTTATATACAAGTGGTTTATTTCGCACTTGCCTCAGACACCTGCTTTTGTGGAGAACAAACAATGTCTAAGGTGGTCTCAGAGACTTATGTCTTTCACTAATGATGATATAGTTTTGTATGATCCTTCCTTAAGCAGTTTGGAGATTATTGATTGTTGTGGTGAATTCTATGATGTGCCTCTTATTGGTACACAAGGAGGAATCAACTACAACCCTGCTTTGGCTCATCGTCAACTTGGGTTCCCCTTGAGAGATAAACCTAATAACACTTTGTTAGAAGGTCTTTTCTATCAAAAGGGTTAAGATCCCCAACATTTGAAGAAGAAGATTGTGCATGCCTGGCATAATGTGCATAGGAAGGGAAGATCTGAGCTTGGTCCGTGCAATTGTGTAGCTTTGGAAGCTTACACTCTTTGGGTGAAGAAGAGAGCTTTGTAATTGAATATTCCTTATGCTTGTGAGAGACCTATATCTATGGTTGTAGATGAGCCATTAACTCTCCCTAACCAAGATGTAGAGGAGTTGGAAGACGCGCTCGCCAAGATGAAGCAAGAAAAGGATATGTGGGAATAGCGATTCCATGCTTTGAGCAGAAAGCATGAGGAGTTGCAGCTTGAGTTGAAAGACAAAGATGCACTTATCGAGCTTCTTAAAGACCGACTAACGAAGAGACAAAGAGAACCAGCGGTTTCATCTTCCACTAGTATGCCTCAGCCTTCCGTCGCTTGGAAGAAGATTGTTGACCAGCTTCTCCTCGAGAAGACTCGAATGAAGGCTTCTTTTGAGACCGAGATCTGACGCATTCGAAGGAAGTACGCACCTGCAGCCAGATCTTCTGATGTTGTTGTTAGGGATCCTTAGGATGATTAGTCTCCTTTTCTCTTGTATTTTTCATTTGGTTTCTGAAATTGTACTCAGTGTAATCCTTCCAATTATATAAATAAAGGAGATTTTATGGTCATATCAAATTGTTGCAATTATTGTTGAATATATATATCAGGGCCCTCAAATAATATAGTAAGTTCCTTGAAAATAAAAACAATCAAGCATTGCATTTCATGCATCATTTGCATAAACAGGTTTCTCTTTCGCCATATATCTTATTGGTATTTCTTTTGTGCTTCAGCCAAGCTGACTCATCGATACAATACCCGTGCCAATCACTCAAAGATTATGGAGCATATAGAGCAAGAGAACAGAGACCTGAAGGATGAGATCACCCGTCTGATTGCCATGATGGAGTAAGTGCTAGCCACTCAGAGTCAGTCTTCTCCAACACATGTAACTCCTCCTCCTTAGAGGATTGTCATTTTCGAGGTTGCTACCTCTACCATTCCTACAACTGCCACTCGCTTTGCACCCAACATGCCTTCCGGATTCCCGTGGGGAATGCCGCCTAATTTTGTGCCTGAAGGCTTTGCGCCTACATTTGCTTCTATGCCGACATCTAACCCGGTTATGTCTGTGCCACCGCCTGTTGTGCATACTCTACCCCGTGTATAAGACATCATCTATCATTCTGAGTCATTTGAGGGCCCTGATGTGTATGAGAAGATGGACGAGATGAAAGATCAATTCCTTGAGTTGCGTAAGAAGTTGAAAACTTTGAGGGGTAAGGATCTGTTTGGAAAGAGTGCTGCGGAACTTTGTTTGGTTCCGAATGTGAAAATCCCGGTGAAGTTCAAAGTGCATGACTTTGAAAAGTACAAAGGGAATACCTGTCCACTCAGTCATCTTGTGATGTATGCTAGAAATATGTCTACTCAAACCGATAATGATCAGTTGTTGATCCATTATTTTCGAGACAGTTTGATCGGTGCTGCTTTGAGGTGGTACATGGGATTGGAAGTGCGAGCATCCGCACATTCAATGATTTGGGCGAAGCATTCGTGAAGCAGTACAAATATAATGTTGATATGGCTCCAGATAGGGACCAGTTAAGGTCGTTGTCTCAGAAAGACAAGGAGACATTTAAAGAGTATGCTCAAAGATGGAGAGAACTTGCTGCTCAGATTACCCCTTCTTTGGAAGAAAAGGAGATGACTACATTTTTTCTCAAGACCCTGAGCTCATTTTATTATGAGCGGATGATTGCCAGTGCCCCCTGTGATTTTACCGAGATGCTAAACATGGGGATGAGGCTAGAAGAAGGTGTCCGAGAGGGACGATTATCTAAGGAGCAGGTGTCATCCAGCAAGAGATATGACAATAGTTTTGGTAAGAAGAAGGAATCAGAGACTAATGCAGTGTCTGTTGGGAGACAAAGGAGGCATCATGTAAGAATAAGTCAACCACCCTGTCAACACCATCATCAAGTATCATCAGTAATCCCAGTATTTTCAGCTAATCAGTCAACACCAATTCAACAACAACAACGTCAACAACAGCAACCACCGCAACGAACGAACACCTACAACAACAACAATACCAATAATCATCTTCAACAACAATCAAATTTTGAGAGAAAGAAGATCTCTTTTGACCCAATTCCTATGATGTACGCAAAATTGTACCCATCTTTGGTTCTCAAGAACTTGTTGCAACCGGGAAATCCTCCACAAATCCCCGAACCACTTCCTTGGTGGTACAAACCAGAACTCTGTTGTGCTTTTCATCAAGGAGCTCCCGGTCATGATATCGAGAATTGCTACCCCTTAAAATATGAAGTACAGAAGCTGGTCAAGAGTGGAATGGTGTCCTTTGAGGACCGTGCTCCGAACGTCAAAGCAAACCCACTGCCTACCCATGGAAATTCATCTGTTAATATGGTGAACGGTTGTCCTAGCGAGTTCAAGGTATTTGATGTACGCTTCATTAGAAGGTCCTTGGTGAGGATGCACAAGGATATTTGCTTGGTTAGCGATTGTGAGCATGATCATGATGGTTGTGCTATTTGTAGTGTTGATCCTAGAGGTTGTATGATTGTGAAGAGAGATATCCAGAGGCTAATGGATGAAGGTTTGATTCAGATTGTTTAGTCCCGTCATGTAGATGACGATGACAATGTTATAGTCCCGATTTTCAAAACTCCTGAGAGATTGGTGATTCAGTACGACAGTAACAGTAGTAACAACGTCAGCAATAGATCGGTATCGCCGTTGGTTATACGGTTAACGGGCCCTGTCCCGTATGCATCTGATAAGGTTGTCCCATATCAGTATAATGCTACCATATTGGGGAATGGTCAAGGGGTTTCCTTACCTACAGCCAGTTCAGTCGTGAGCATAGTTGATGTTACCAAGGTGACCCGCAGTGGTCGTGTGTTTGGGTCAGTGTTCCCAAAAAACATGGAGGATATATCTGTTAATGAGAAGGTTGATGTACTAGTGGTAGAGTCTGTTAGCGCTCCAAGGTGTCAGTCTGGTGAATTCAGCGGCTTGAAGCCTAATGATGACGATGAGGTGCTCAGATTGATTAAGAAGAGCGAGTTCAATGTGGTGGAGCAGCTGCTTCAAAATCCCTCCAAGATTTCTGTACTATCTCTGTTAATAAATTCAGAAGCGCACAGAGAAGCACTATAGAAAGTCCTAGAGCAAGCTTACGTGGAGCGTGATGTTACGGTGGATCAGTTCGATCATATTGTAGCTAACATCACTTCTTGCAACAATCTCAGTTTCTGTGATGAAGAACTCCCCGAGGAGGGTAGAAATCACAACTTGGCTCTGCATATCTCAATGAATTGCAAAGATGACGCTCTGTCAAATGTATTAGTAGACACTAGATCTTCATTGAATATGCTTCCAAATTCAACCCTGTCAAAACTGTCATACCAAGGAGCTCCGATGAGATATAGTGGCGTGATCGTCAAAGCATTTGACGGTTCTCGCAAAACTGTAATTGGCAAAGTAGACCTTCCAGTAAAGATAGGTCCGAGTGACTTCCAAATTACTTTTCAAGTAATGGATATCCACCCGACCTATAGCTGCTTATTGGGAAGGCCATGGATTCATGAGGCAGGAGCTGTTACTTCAACGTTGCATCAGAAACTGAAATTTGTCAAGAATGGTAAGCTGGTTATTGTTGGTGGGGAGAAGGAGTTGTTGGTCAGCCACCTTTCATCTTTCTCTTATGTAGAAGTTAAGGATGAGGTTGGAACTCCGTTATAAGCCTTATCCATTGCTGAAGAAAAGAGAGTTGGAACTCTGTTCTGAAGAAGGATGGAAAAGTCGGTATGTGTGTTGATTATAGAGATTTGAATAAAGCTAGTCCAAAAGATGATTTCCCTCTGCTACACATTGATATGTTGGTAGACAATACAATTAAATTCAAATTCTTTTCGTTTATGGACGGATTTTCAAGTTATAATCAGATCAAGATGGCACCCGAAGATATGGAGAAGACCACATTCATTACACCCTGGGGAACATTCTGTTATAGAGTGATGCCTTTAGGTTTAAAGAATGCTCGTGCAACTTACCAAAGAGCAATGACTACTCTTTTTCATGATATGATGCATAAAGAGATTGAAGTCTATGTTGATGACATGATTGCTAAATCTATTGATGAAGAGGAACATGTTGAGCATTTGTTGAAGTTATTCTAGCATTTGAGGAAGTACAAACTCCACTTGAATCCCAATAAGTGTACATTTGGTGTTTGTTCTGGTAAGTTGTTGGGCTCTATTGTCAGCGAGAAGGGTATTGAAGTTGATCTCACCAAGGTCAAAGCAATACAAGAGATGCCTGCGCCCAAAACTGAGAAGCAAGTCAAAGGTTTTCTCGACCGCTTGAATTATATCTCGAGATTCATTTCACACATGACTGCCACATGTGCACCTATGTTCAAGCTTCTTTAGAAAGATCAGTCTTGTGATTGGACTGAAGACTGTCAAAAAGCTTTTAATAGTGTCAAGGAATATCTGCTCTAACCTCCGATTCTGTCTCCACCTATTGAAGGAAGATCGTTGATCATGTATTTGACTGTGCTTGAAGAAAGTATGGGTTGTGTTCTTGGTCAGCAAGATGAAACTGGAAAGAAAGAATATGTTATTTACTACCTGAGTAAGAAGTTCACCAATTGTGAGACTCGGTATTCTATGCTTGAGAAAACTTGTTACGCATTGGCTTGGGATGTTAAGTGTCTGCGTCAATACATGTTAAATCATACCACTTGGTTGATATCCAAAATGGATCCAATCAAGTATATATTTGAGAAGCCTGCTTTAACTGGGAGGATTTCCCGTTGACAGATGTTGTTATTAAAGTATGATATTGAATATCGATCTCAGAAAGCAATTAAAGGTAGTGTCTTGGTTGATCATTTGGCTCACCAACCAATTGAAGATTACCAGTCAGTGCAATATGATTTTCCTGATGAAGAGATCTTGTATATGAAAATGAAATATTGTGATGAACCATTGCTTGAAGAAGGGCCAGAGCCTGGTTCCCGTTGGGGCATGGTATTTGATGGAGCTGTTAATCAGTATGATAATGGCATTGGGGCAGTGATCATTACTCCTCATGGCACGCATTTTCCATTTACAGCTAGATTGACTTTCCGGTGTACAAATAATATGGCAGAATATGAAGCTTGGATTATGGGGCTTGAAGAGGCCATTGATCTCAGAATCAAATATTTAGACGTTTATGGAGATTTGGTCGTGAATCAGATCAAAGGTGAATGGGAGACGAATCAACCCAGTTTGATACCATATAGAGATTATGCGAGGAGGATTTCAACTTTCTTTGCAAAGGTTGAGTTTCATCATATCCCTCGAGATGAAAACCGAATGGCAGATGCTCTTGCAACGTTGGCTTCAATGATTATAGTGAAATATTGGAATGAAGTTCCCAACTTGACTGTGATGCATCTTGATAGGCCGGATCATGTGTTTGTTGTTGAAGAGATCAAAGACGAAAAACCGTGGTATTACGACATCAAGTGTTTCCTCCAAAGTCAAATTTACCCGTCTGGGGTATCTTTGAAAGATAAGATGACTTTGAGAAGATTAGACGGTAATTTCTACCTGAATGGTGATGTGTTATACAAGAGAAACTTCGATCTGGTTATGCTCAGATGCGTGGATAGACATGAAGCAGACATGTTGATGACTGAAGTCCATGAAGGTTCCTTTGGTACTCATTCCAATGGACATGCAATGGCAAAAAAGATGTTGAGAGCAGGTTACTTTGGCTGACAATAGAATTTGACTATTGTAAGTTTGTGAAGAAATGCCACAAGTGTCAAATTTATGCAGATAAGATTCATGTTCCTCCGACATTGTTGAATGTCATTTCCTCCCCGTGGGCCTTCTCCATGTGGAGAATTGATATGATTGGCATGATTGAGCCCAAAGCGTCGAATGTACATCGTTTCATTTTGGTGGCTTTTGACTACTTATCAAAATGGGTTGAAGCGGCATCGTATGCGAATGTAACCAAGCAAGTTGTTGTGAGGTTTATAAAGAATCAGATTATATGTCGTTATGGTGTGCCAAGTAAGATCATTACTGATAATGGATCGAACTTGAATAACAATATGGTGGAAGCTCTATGCAAAGACTTCAAGATTGCACATCATAATTCTTCTCCCTACAAACCTAAGATGAATGAGGTTGTTGAAGCTGCAAATAAGAACATCAAGAAAATCATTCAGAAGATGGTTGTAACATACAAGGATTGGCATGAGATGCTCCCATTTGCTTTGCATCGGTATCGTACATTCGTCCGCACTTCAACAGGGGCAACCATATTCTCTCTTGTATATGGTATGGAAGTTATGCTCCCCGTAGAGGTTTAGATCCCATCATTACGTGTCTTAATGGAAGCCAAGTTGACTGAGGCTGAATGGTGTCAAACCAGGTATGATCAGCTGAATTTGATTGAAGAAAAGAGGTTGATTGCCATGTGTCATGGTCAGTTGTATTAGCAGAGAATGAAGAAAGCATTTGATAAGAAGGTCAGACCTCGTGTATTCAGAGAAGGTGACCTTGGGCTCAAGAAGATTTTATCTTTCAAACCAGATTCTAGGGGCAAATGGACTCTTAACTATGAAGGCCCATATGTTGTTAAGAGAGCCTTTTCAGGCGGTACTTTGATTCTTACAACTATGGATGGTGAAGAGTTCACTCGTCCTGTGAATGCTGATGCAGTCAAGAAATACTTCCCTAAAAAGAAAAGAACAACTCACTAAGTTGAAAACCCGAAAGGGCGACTTAGGCAAAAATGAGCGTCTCGGTGGATTGAAAACCCGAAAGGGCGATCCAGGCAAAAGTTAGAGAAATAAAACAGAAAGAATTATCCCGATAAATTGAGCACCCCACCTTGGGGCAATTTATGCAAAAAATAGGGATTATGGAAAGTAACTGCATCCTGCTAGTCTTCATTTTTGAAGATTTTCTTGAGCATATTGTCAGATTCTGATCCCCGATAGCAGCCAAGAGCACAGTGGATATCAGGAGATGGTAGAAGGATTAATTATCATTGTATTCGATGTAACCCCTTTCCATGTAAATTACCATTTTCAATTTTTGTAAAGATCTATGGAGTCTTGTCATTTACAGACTACCATTCTATTAAATAAAGTTGAGTTTTTATCCAATTGTTTCTACTCTTATTTAATTCAGCCAAATAGTTTTAAATTTTATTATGATTATTTTGAAAATTAAAATTTTAAGCATGTATTCTTAAACATATAAAAGCATTAATTTTAAGCAATCGATTTCATTTAAAAGGAATATTAACAGTGGTTCGAAAGTAGTAAGCCCTAAATGCGGAGCAGTATTGGTTCTCCCCAAAGCAGTAGATGCGATTCCTCTTTCACCCTCGGCAGCATGTTTAACACCCGATGTTTGTTGTTTTCCCCAAACGATTAATTCGCCGTTATCCCCAGCAGAGTTTATGATTGTTCCCCAGCTGAGTGCGGACATTCGTTGCAGCAGTTCACATGATTTCGGCAGAGCTTTGGTATCCCCACCAATCGCCATCAGATTCTCTCCCAGTCAGATTTCTCTCCTGGTTTCTGAGCAGCTATTTGTATTTGATCCCCCTGCAGGGTTGTCTCCCATTTGATATGGTGTTGACCTAAAATTCCCCGCCGAGTTAGTAGCAGTTTCCTCAGCAGATCTCATATCTTCTCCCCTAACTAGGGTCGAGCTTTTGAGATGTTTGGTCTTTTCTCCAACAGTTGTTTCCCTCTTTTGTGGATTGGTCGAGAATTGTATCGATGATTCAAATTTGTGACATTTTTGTATCCTTTGCGATTGTTTTGTCAGCATAATCATCATATATACATATACATATACATATACATATACATATACATATACATATACATATACATATACATATACATATATATATACATATACATATACATATACATATACATATACATATACATATACATATACATATACATATACATATACATATACATATACATATACATATACATATATATATATATACACTCATATAATTTCATTATCGCATCATTACACTTTGAGATTCTTGTAATTCTATTCTCTGTCATGGTAGTACTTTATCCCTATGCAAGTTTGGGGTGTCTGTCCTCTTTCAATTGTAGAGTGTCAGCCCCTTAAGCAGAAAGACTTTAACCTTTCTCCTTTCCCCACCGAGTTTGTTTCCTCGTGGATGGTTATTATTTCAGTTTCCTTCCCAGTTGATTATCTGGATGGAATCACTCCCCTTGAGTTATATCATCATTGGTTTGAGTCTTGATTGATAGTTTCTTTCTAGATCTTACATAGATAGATATTTTTGGTCCCCTAAGAGTCTATTACCCAGTAACTGGTAGTATTCTTCTTAGTTGGCAATTTGTTACTTCTTGCCCAGTACCCGACAAAAGTAATCTTATTCTCCCCAGTGGATTCGTTTTCACGTTTCCCCAGGAAGTATATCCTTGATATGTTCATCCTAACCGATGACGAATATTTTCTTCCCCTGCTTCGAGTTTATCCTTGATATTTTCATCCTAACAGATGACGGATATTCTCATCTTTGGTGTTCTACCCAGTAAAAAGGTAGTTGTAATCCCTATTTGTTTCCTAGAGAGTTAATCCTTGATATGTTCATCTTAGCCGATGACGGGTTTCCTTCTCCTTACAGTCTTCTGTCCAGTAACCGGTAGTTGTAAATCCTTCTTTTCTCCCCTTTGTAGAGTTTATCCTTGATATGTTCATCCTAACCGGTGACGGATATCCTCTTTGTGGTCTTCTATCCAGTAACTGATAGATGTAATCCCTATTCTTCCCCTCAGAGTCTATCCTTGATATGTTCATCCTAACCAATGACGAATATTCTCTTTGATGGTATTTTATCCAGCATTCGATAGATGTAATTCCTATTCTTTTTGTTTAGGTGGTTTATCCTTGATATGTTCATCCTAACCGATGACGAGTATCCTCCTTAACATCCCCAGACAAGTCTATCCTTGATATGTTCATCTTAACTAGTGACAAATTTTCTTTCCTTTGAGTCTATCCTTGATATGTTCACTTTAAATAGTGACGGGTATTCTCTCCCTTTGGTCTCCTGCCCAGTAACTGGTAGTTGTAAATCCTATTTTCAGATTTTCCCCAATAAGTCTATTCTTACCAGTAACCGATAATAAATTCAACTTATGGCGGCCCTCAGTGAGTCATCCTTGATATGTTTACCCTAACCGGTAACATATGTTCTCCATGTCAAATTTTTATTATCTCCTTATCCAGTGATAGGTAGGGGTAATATGTTTTCTTCTCCTCCTGTGTTTGAAAATTGTTTCTTCCCCAGTTGAGTTGAGTGCGTACTTCCTTAGTGGAATCGCTTTTCCTGCATGGTTCGAATATTTCAGTTTTATTCTGATATTTGTTTCCCTTGCAGATGTACTTTTCTCCCCGGCTGAGTCTTTCCATTTTTCATGGAACTCCTCATGTCCCCCAGTAGTTTTTAAGTCGTATCCTGGCCTACGCACAACCCTTTATCCCCCAGAGTCTCTGTCTCCCTAGTGATTTTTCCTTACGGAATGCATAACGCTCATGCGGACTTTCAGTTTCTCTTAATTCTTTTCCTTTGTGGCAATATTCCCCCACAAGGAGTTTATTTTTAGCATTCATATCATATGCATCATGAGGTCTCTTAGGGACCAAAATTTGTTTCTATATATTGTTATTTAAGCCCATTCTACTGAGTCAATATGAAGATTTTAACCTTCACCTCCTCAGTTAGAATGTCCTTAAATAGGGGCAACTGTAAGACCCCAATTTTGACCATAAGATCCCTCATGCTATCTCATCATATGCATTAGCATTGAGATTATACCTTGGCATCCTCCTTCCCCCCTTCATCCATTGGGTTTGTATTGGGAGAGATCACCAAAAACCATGTGACTGTATCATACTTTGTATTTTATCATTTCCTAACCAAAATACCAAAAACATGTCTTTGCATTTTCCTAACTCTTTTGTAGGTAGGACACTTGATCACCTTTGATCTATCAAGTTCATGTATAGGGTTTAAGACTCTCACTACTAAGACATCACCCAAGAATGATCCACAAAGGCTCTAGGCGTCATATATGAGTCCACATGATCTCTACATGTTATTTTGATCAAGAATTCTTCAAGAGTTTTAAATTGGTTTGCCTTGGAAACCCTAGTTTCTTCAACAAGCTTCTTCAACAATTGATCAAATATTTCAAGGGGCACTTCAAATTTCATTATATTATGCATATATGATCTCCCATGAGTCCCAAAAGTCAAGAGAATTGCAAGTTAGCAAGTTGGTTGATGGTGGTTGACCAGAGGAATTCATCTGATCAAAACTGGGGATCCCTAGACCCTATCTCCTATAATTTTTATCATATGAAAATGATTCAAAGATAAAAGTTACTCTAAATGACATTCCAAACAACTTTCATGTTGAGGTCTAGAGCTATTTTTTCTTGTAAAGTCATTTTTTATGGTGAAAGATTATTTGTCATTTTGTCTAAACCCTAATTTGGAGGTCAACTTCCCAAAGCCATAACTTACTCAATTTTTATGAGATGAAATATTTCCAAGTTGAAAAATCAAATTCGAGGTGTCTACTTCAACTTTTATGTTTGGAGGAAGAGTTAATTCAACTTTTATGAGCATGTGATATGAGGATACATTATAGGTCATTTTGGACCAATACCATTGAACAAGTGATTTTCCTCAACTTCAAAAATGCATAAATCATTCATCCCAAATCCAAATGAGGTCAAATTTGTGGCCCTTGTGAATGTTTTTGAAAGATCTACAACTTTGGTGAAGACACATTTCTCATTTGAAGCTCATATAAAAAGTCAGACAAGGTGGAATAATTGAACATATGGCTTGACACTTAGAAAAAAATTTGACATGTTAAAATTTCCAAACTTCCACCTCTAAATTCATCATGATACAAGATTTAAATGGAAAAGTGTTCAACATGAGAGTTGTTCCTCTTGATCTAACCTTTCCAAAGAGTTCAATTTCATCCATTTTGGACAAGGTTTGAGGGGTCTGCGCATGGTTTGAACATGGTTGCATCATTTGGCAAGGATCAACCTTCAAACAGCTACACACTTTTGCCTTGCATCCCAATCCACTTTCAGACTCAATTGCACTTGCTTATGGACTTAATTGAGTAGCTGCATGGGCCTGTACACGCCCATGCAAGCATGCATCACTCAATTGTCAAATTTGGAAACATTTTGGAAGGTGCAAATAACATTTGAATTGGCTATAAATAAGAGCCCTTGGCATCAGAAATGAGGACCCTTGCGCGCCAACTTTGCCTCCCACACTTGAAGCCCTCACATTTGAAAGGAAAACCTGAGAATTTTCATTTGAAAATTGAGTTTGAATCTCACTGTTTGGAGATTCAAAAACTCCAGGATCCAAAGCTTTGTACCAATCCTAAGCCACTTCTGCAAGCTTCCTAAGCAAGATCAAGCACGAATTAACGCAAGAGAGATCAAGTTCTGCACAATATTGAAGGTATTTTCCAGATTTTTTCTTCTCTTTGATTCTCTCTCATTTCTCATCAATTCTCTTGGATCCTTGGTTGTCTGAAGTCCTACCAATATAGGCAAGAATATTGAGTTGCTTTGAGGCCAAATCGAAGCAACTCAGTTCATGTATCTCAAATTTCAACTCCATGTATCTCTCAATATACTTGGAGTTAGGTTGAATTGAGGTCAAATTCGTGATCAGTGCCATTTTCTCTTTAAGATCATGTCCTTCTTTTTCATTTTTGTGATGGTGATGAGTGGACCAGTCCGGCCAAGGTCGCTTGAGAAGACGACCGACGCTTTGCTCCGGCAATGAAGTGGCGTGGTCTAGAGCCACATGATCAGTTCAATTTGTTTTAATCTTGAGCGTTCCTTTTGAATACCAACGGTGTGGCGCGCTGACTTGAGTGTACCATGGAATACATGTTTTCATCCACTTGATCTGCCACCTCAATTAATGAGGGAGATCAAGTGGTCCACGTCTTTTCTGATTAATTGATTTTCATTTTATTTGTTTTATTTTTATTAATTCATATTAAATTTAATATTGATCCAAAAATTATGAGAGTTTCACCAAAAAAATTTAAATAAATTCCTCTTTCATTTTCTGAATTAAAATTATTTTTTGGATCATTATTAATATTTTTCATGATTTAATTGATTTTGTGAATATTTTTAATTGTTTAAAAATACTTTTAAGTTTCCAAAAGTTCTGAAATTTTTTCTCCAAGGTCTTTTGACCTTGTTTGACCTATGATAAATCTCATGGCCCTTTCTTTGGTGTTTTGATAAGGTTTTAGGAAATTGATCAACCATAATTTAATTTAATGCATATTTTTATTATTTTTAATTGATTAAATGTCAAATAAATTGTGTAGATCCATTTTAATTGACTTTGTGAGTTTGACTTGTGTTGTTGGGCCTTGGTCAAGGTTGATTTGACTTTGCTAGGTTAAGATCATTGGATTTAGGGGATTGATGGAATGTACATTCCATCTTCCAAAATGAATGAATGATCTTAGTTTGGTAAAAGTCTTCCTTTGACCAATTTGTGTTTGATCCATTTTCCCTCACACTTCCTCTCATTCCCCTTCTTTATTCATTCATGTCATGGACCTATAATATCTTTATATCCTAAGACTAGTTGATTGCAAAACCAACATACGTATGGATGAGATTAGGTGCCCCACTTTGCATGCTCTTTTTGTGTGTGGTATGTTTCATGAGCATAGTCCATTATACTACGTCTCTAACATGCATTAACACCAAAATTCTATTGCCCGACCTCAAATAGTTGTGACTTCTACATAAGTCCAATTACGATTGTTTAACATAGCGCTAAATTTTGACACAAAAGGCATAACATTCTAGTTAGTGAGATTGTAAGTCTCCCCTCTTTCATGGTATTGTATGGAAACTTGACCTTTTTTCTTTCCTTTGGAAGATGTCTTGGTTCAAGGATCCATGCTTGTGTTAAGTGGGTTGAGTGTTCTCCAAAGAATGGCTTAAACAAAAACAAAAGCAAAAGCAATACTAACTTCTAATCAACTAACAACTAACATTTAATTTCAAGTCATTTACTTTTAATGCACTTTAATTTTAAGCCTTATTCATTTGTCATTATTCATACCATTCAAGTTGTTTACTTTAATGTCATTTTCCCTTTGACCATATTTTATGATATATTGTGTTTGTATATATTTATTTGCTTGTGTGGTCTATTGACTTTAATGTACATATTAAGAACAAAAAACCTAAAAAAATATTTTGTGTGGACTGTTGGTTTGATTTGAGACTATTGGGCTTAGAATTTAGGCAACACTCCCTATGCAAAGGACTTGCCCAATGCCAACTTTCATGAAACTAAGTGCTTGTGAAGTGAACCTTCATCTGATACAATATTGAAGATCCATTTGAGTTCATCTGCAACATGATTATAGTGAAACTGTTATTTTTAACCCGTGCCTAATGCCATCTTTGAAGTCATCTGATACATGGAAAATTTTGAAGAAGATCATGGAGTTACTAAGTTTGGATGTGACTATCTTTATTTGATGCCCTGCTCTTCAACTTGCTATTTGTATATTGATTATTGTTTGACTCTAAAGTCCAAGGGAATTTTGGGTTTCTATATGACATTCTTGTCTATTGGATTGCAACCCATTGGTTAGATCTTTTTAACTCTTAACTTTTAAATTTTTGCTTAGGATTAGTCTCTTCATCTCCTCCCCATTTCTTTAATTTCAAATCTCTCTCTCTTTTTAAAATCTTCTTTGCTTGTGTTTGTTTTTTCTAAACTTTGACCATATTGCAAATTAGAAACTTTGGCCTTATGTCATTGCATTTTCAAAACTCTTTTCTTAATCAAATTTGTAAATAAACTTAACTATACTTGACTTAAAATTTTAAAAGACAAAAAGAACTAACACTCATTCAAACCATTTCAGGGCTCTTGTGCCTTTGGTAAACTCAAAATTTTGTTAAAAGCAATGCACTTACTTTGAAATTGATACCACGAATCACGAGGTTTTGATCCCTCATTTTTATGTTGGTACGTAGGCACAAATCGGAAGGTCTTGTCAAACACAAAAATATAATTAATGAATTCTTTTCTCATCCCTCCACTTTATTTATTGCAAACATCTTTTGTATAAAAACACATATGCACACCAAAAAGGGCTTCCTAGGAGTACCTAGGACACTTTGGGTGCTAACACCTTCCCTATGTGTAACCACCCCCCTTACCTGTAATCTCTGACATTTTACTAGTTTTGATTTGAAAACTTCTTATCTTTTGGGTTTTGTTCGTACTTTTCCCCTAGAAACAATAAAAGCGCGGTGACGACTCTGATTTAATTGACGTCTAACTTATCCATAGCTTGATGATCATGAATTTACCGCTACAGTTAGTACCGGAGGCGTTCAAGTCGAATTGGAATAAACAATTCAACCACTTAAAGATATGCTCCCAAACCTGCAAAACTATTGAACAATCGAGAAATAGATGAACCAATATTCTTTCAATAGCACAACAGAAAGAACACGATAAATTTTAAGAAATCTTAATACATACTAAATTTTACAAATAATTTTATATATAAAAAAGACGATCTTTTAGTTATAATGAAAGATCGATAGATAATATACTATAAATATATATTTAGTTTTACTTTTTCTGTAGAAGTTAAAATTGATTACGAAAATGTATAATTGCTTCAAATATATTTAATTGTGTTTCAAGTAGAATTAATTATTTTTATGTTTAGTGAATCAAATAAAAAATAATTTATATTTATATATCTATAAAAAACTTGAATTAAATAATATTTTTTTAAGAAATACATTTAAACTAAAAAAAAATAAAAATCTTACAAGTCAAATTAATTTGTGCACATTGAAAATTTATTATGAGTATTCCACTTCCAAACATGTATCAAGTATATCTTGTTTGTAGCATAGCATTGGAATGTGGAGTGGAGCCCATTGGTGAACCTCTGCTTAGCTGGCTCCAACCTCTTTTTATGGACCTTGTCTCCCTCTATACAAGTAAAAGCCTTTTCACTCTCTAAACTCTTCAATTCTTCCTTTTCAACTCTCTCTCAGATCTATTCAATCTCAGATCATCATCGTTTTCTTCATCTTGTTCATCCAATTAATTCTTTGGTAAGATCCCTTTCCTCAATTTTCTTCATCATCATACACAATTTTGATTTCTGTTGCTGTCTTTTTGGTTTTTGATTTTCAATGTAAAAATGTCAACTTTAGATTCTTCATTCCCATTGAGCTGACCAGAAAAAATTTCCATGAAAAAAAAAGTGGGGTTTTGACCTTTCATGAAAAAAAGAAGAAAAATCATAGCTTTTTGGTTTTTTGCGGCTGTAGAAAAAGAAGAGAATTTATGTTGGGGAAACCAATTTCTGTTTTTGGATGTCATTTGTTTTTGTTTCCTAGGAAACTGTTTTGATCAGCTTGTTGTTTTTGACCTTTTTAGTTTATATTTATATGTATTTGAAGTTGAACTATGATTGATTTTTATATGTACTTGTTTGTTGATGTTATTGTAGTTGTTGTAGTTTGCTGTGGATCACCGTCGTCATTGTTGTTGTCATCATCGTCGTTGTCGTGGTGATCGGTGACTTTTTTTTTGTGAGGATTGTAGGATTGTGTGTATATAGTCTATTGTGTGTGAAAATTGTGAGGGGTGAAGTGTGTTTGTTTTGTGGGATTTGATAGATGTGGAAATCCTTGATGGTTGTTTGGTGAAATGAGGGATGTTATCGGAGTTAGTGAACTTTTTGAAGGCCTGCTTTCGGCCGGGTTTGGATGGAAATGGACGCACATCATCAGATTCTGGAGGTAAACAAGATGGACTATTATGGTACAAAGACGCGGGGCAGCACTTATGCGGTGAATTTTCGATGGCTGTAGTTCAAGCCAATAACTTGCTGGAGGATCAGAGCCAGATTGAATCGGGTAGTTTGAGCTTGAATGAATCTGGTCCTTATGGAACTTTTGTTGGTGTCTATGATGGGCATGGAGGACCTGAGACGTCTCGGTTTATCAATAACCACCTATTTCAACATCTCAAGAGTAAGTTGCTAACAAGATTTGCGAATTCCTCAAGCTTGTTTCTATTAGCATAGAGTTTACTTGTTTGTTGTGCTTTATTGTATTTCTCTCTCTGTAGCACCGATGCCTCTGAAAAAAAGGCGTGTCTACATCGAACACCAACTGACACGACACCGACACTTGTGATAATGATCAATTTATTTATTTTTTTTCAAATTATTGCCGGCGTTGACGTGTCAGTGTCATGCCCGGTGTTGACTTGCCCCTTTTGAACTACAATGATTAGAAAATAGCGGATTATGGCAGAAAAACCCACAATATCAGCGGATATTTACCATTGCGGCGGTCCCAAAAACTGCCATATATATCCGCCATAGCACTGCCATGGCCGCTATTTGACAACACTGGGTATTAGCCATTTGCAATTGCAAGGTAAGGCACTTGTGAAGCTGTTTGAAAGAGCTTATGAAAATATCTTAATTCCATGTCTATAAACAGTTTTCAGCTTAATTCCATAAGCTCTCCTCATGATAGCTTATGAAAAGAATTTAGTTTATATGAATGCTGTTTGATCTTATTATATATTTTTCTATAGAAATAGTTTAAACGTAAGCATTTCTATGACAAGCGCTTATGCTATAGTCACTTAAATATGTTTTTTATCCAAAAAAGGTCCAGATTCGTGCGGGATCTGGATTTTCCTATTTGATTTATTGTGCTACGTATGATTACAAAAATGTGAACATGAATGTATTCTTTCACTATTTTAAACCTCAGGGTTTACTACCGAGCAACAATCAATGTCGGTGGATGTAATTCGCAAGGCATTCCAAGCAACAGAAGAGGGGTTTATGTCACTAGTTTCGCAACTGTGGCCTATTTCACCGCAAATTGCAGCCGTTGGATCGTGTTGTCTTGTTGGTGTTATTTGCAACGGAACCCTTTATATAGCAAATCTCGGCGATTCCAGGGCTGTTTTGGGAAGAACGGTTAAAGCGACTGGTGAAGTTTTAGCCATGCAATTATCAACAGAACACAATGCATCCATAGAGTCTATAAGACAGGAGCTTCATTCTTTGCACCCCGACGATTCAAATATTGTTGTCTTAAAGCATAACGTATGGCGTGTGAAGGGAATTATTCAAGTAAGTCACGGTCAAATATTGTTATGGCACGTACGAGATAGTCTCGGTACCATAACAGAATTCTTACTCAGCTTTGTTGCTATAATTGCTATATACTTGATTCTTGTTAGTTTTTATATGAGCGAAAACACAGATTCATTTGGATGTGTGTTCTTGTTTTTCTATTGCAGATATCTAGATGTATTGGCGATGTATATTTGAAGAAAGCCGAGTTCAATAGAGAACCATTATATCCCAAGTTTCGACTTCACGAGCCGTTCAAGAGGCCAATACTGAGCTCAGAACCATCAATATTAACGCATCAGTTGCAGCCTCAAGATCAATTTATAATATTCGCGTCCGATGGGCTCTGGGAACATTTCAGCAATCAAGAAGCAGTCGATATAGTTCAAAACAACCCCCATGCCGTAAGAAACTCATTTATTTTCATCTCAAGTACACATCTATAGTATTCGTAAGAGAATAGTTTCGAGCAAACATATTGTTTTAGAGAAGCTCTTACGCGTAAGTATTATTGTTTCAGGGAATTGCAAGGAGGATGGTGAAAACTGCGCTTAAAGCGGCAGCAAAGAAGAGAGAAATGAGATATTCGGATTTAAACAAAATAGACCGTGGAGTTCGTCGACATTTCCACGATGATATCACAGTGATAGTTGTATTTCTTGAGTCGAGTGTAATGAGTAGGGCAAGCACAGTGAAGTTCCCTAGTATTTCTGTTAAAGGTGGTGGTGTTAGCCTCCCTCACAACTCATTAGCACCTTGTACTACTACAACAGATAATGGTAGTACTTGATCATGTTTAATTTAATTTAATTGGGATTTATATACTAGTAGGATTTAGAGTATGAAGAAATATAATTTAAATCGCATATCTTTTCGACTACCATTAACAATGTCTGTCTGAAACAAGTGTGATGCATGCATTGCTATGAACTTCAGAAACTTTTTCATCATTAGGAAGTTTGGTGAAGGCAAGTCTCCAAAACATGAGATTTGGAGGGGGATTTATTAGGATGCCAAATGGTTTTTGGCCCAAGGCACACATAGATACATTTGAAAGTATAACTTAAAAAACAATCAAGTATAAATTCTTCTACAAAAATTTACAACTTTAAAAATAGTTTCTGATTTAAAGAATGGTGATGATATGTTTTTAAATAAAAATTTTTTTAGAAGATATATTTGATTTTTTAAAAAAGAAATTTAGAATTAGAAAATATATGTTTCTAAATTATTTTCTTAAAAAGCATAATATACGTTGATTTTTTTATAATTATTCTTAGAAATATTTTGCTCATTTGAAAATATAAATTATCAATTAAAATAGTTAGATTAAAAGAAAATATTGGATTAAGATTTAGAGTAAACATTTAAATTAACGAGTCAAATTATGTATAATTCAAGTTTAATTCATTTAGTTAACCAATTTAATTTTTTGTTCATATTTATCTAATTTGGTTCATGAATCTATTTCAACGATTTAATTATTGAATCAAATTTTAAACTATTTTTGAGTTGATTCGATTAATTGTCAGCCCTAATCCCATAATCATTTCTCAATCTAAAAATTGATAGATTTACCAACGCGTTGTCACCTTCTATTTTCATTAATCCAAAACAATTTATATTTGACACTTAACCAAACTGAGGAGTCATTGTGGTATGTCATATAATTTTATTTTTCATAGTTCTGACCCTTCTATTTTCATCAATCAAGAACAATTTATATTTGGCAATTAACCAAACAGAGGAGTCATTGTGGTATGTCATATAATCTTATTTTTCATAGTTCTGACCCTCAACAAATTGACTTAGTTCTCCTTGGAGGTCTTGTAATTCCATGCTAACTTGAGAATACCAACTTCATTGATGTCTCTTATATGTTAAAGGTATAAATAAACATGTTGTCAATAACACTTATAGTTAATTGAACTCTTCATTCAATGGAAATAGAAAAGTCTTCTAAGCAGCTAATTTGCATATGATTTTATTATCAAACCATGTAGATAACTAACTTTGGGGCTACCTCTGAAAATGGAGATCCTTATATAAATGTAAGGAGCAGTGTCAATAATGAAGTATAAAAGTTTAACAATTAATTGATGTCTTCTAACGTTGATGAACTAATATAAGTGGGAGATTTTCTAGGATTGATAATCTCCTAAAAACATGACATTACCTTTCAAAGATTTGCTTAAGGTTTTGCATATTAGACGCAGTACCTTTGGAAAAAAAAGAGCATTAAATCATCTTCTATCACACCCTCGAATTTACCCTACCTCCATATCACCTTCTTGAGCCCTAGTTCATGAGCATACATCCCATACATGTCATTTCATATGCATTTTTACTTAACAATCCACAATATCCATAAATCCAAGGCACGGGGGTTCATCTGTGAAGCCTCAAGACCCCCTGACCATGTTAGGGTGTCTCCAAACCACCTTAACCCTAATCTTTATCCTTAAGCATCCAACAAAGCTTGGAATATCACTCAAGTCATCCCACTCACTCTCTAAACCCATTTTGGATGGTGAGTCCCCCTTGAAGATGCATCAAGATTCATCTGGTCACCCAAGGACCCTAACCGTAGTTCTTGACCCTCATTTGACTTGTACAAGTCATGGTTCACCATGGGTCTTAACCATATCATTAAGGATCCCTAAAATCCAAAATTTGTTCATGCCCCAAACCTGTGAAACATCTTAGTATGACCCTTGCATCACCAAGCCCTAACCATGGTTCTTGGTGAAGCTTGTGGTGTAGGAAACCCTAATTTCACCATCCTTTGATCATTGACCTTGCTTCATTTTGATATTCCAATCACCCCACCATTCATTCAACATCAATTCATGTCAATTACAACCACAATTTTCCATTTAAACATTCATTCAATGCATGTTACAAGTACTTGGTTTGATCATGGTTTTTGAACTTTCAAGGCATTTGATTCACCCATAAACTTGATCTAAAATCATACCACAAAGCTCCCAAGCCAAATTTACCATCATGATATGATCATATGAGCTTTAAAGATCCACCATTGTGCCTTAAAAATTAAGAAATCACAAAATCACATTTTTAGGTCATGTTGGTTGGTCACATTTTGGCAAGAATGGCCTACGGCAAGTTCCAAAGTCCATAACTTTCTCATTTCACAATCTTTTTAAGATCTTCTTTGAGCCAAATGTCTAAATAAGATCCTTTTCAACTTTATTTCGAGGTCCAATATCTAATTCATTGAGCAAATACCTCAATTTTTGCATTGGCCAAGCTGGTCCAACATGCATACCATGCCCTAAAACATGACCAAGACCATTACTTTACCACATTGCCATATCCAAACCATAACTCCTTTTGACCTGGTTATTTTTGCATCTAATCAAGGACATGGCAGGTAACATTTGGCACAAGTTTTGGACAAAATGCACGAGCTAATTTCATTTTTCCTTGGTTCAAAGATTGAGAATCATCCTGATGAGCAAACTAGACCAAGTCAAGTCAGAATTTGCATAATCATGCACCAAGCCCTCAAATCACTTTGATATGATCCCAATGGCCTCCAAACACATTGCATATGATAGTGTCTTATGTTTGGAAGTTAACTTGGGTGCCAACAACTCACAAATCAGAAAACTCGATCACATGTGCAAATTATGAAATTTCCTAATTTGGTTAAAAGTCAAAATCCATAGCAGGTCATCCCTTTGCCTTTGTATGTTCCTAACCAATGCTAAGGACCAAAGCAAATTGACCTGAAGTGCAATTGATAACATGAAATAATATCACATTCTAGGACTCGATTTAATTAAATTATATTATTATTTACTTCAATTTACTTCATTTTATTCGATATTACTCGGTATTTTCTTTCTATTTATCTCAGGTAGCTTATTTGAAGCACAAGTGAAAAAGGAAGAAAAGGAGGTGCAAATATAAATGAAAAGAAGCAAATTCCACCAAGCCAAAGCCCAGCCCAAAAGCAAGGCGCTGCGCCCGTGACGAGCGTCACGCCCTACCTACTTGTGTTACGAGCATAACACATGGCGTGACGTACGTCACACCATTCCCCTATATTTTTGGCTTCAGAAGCGCAACAAAGACGTTGAGGCCTATTGTTACGCTTGACCATTTGCAACGTGAAGACTCTTTACACGGAAGACCTCTGGAAACAGTTACAACAAGTGACCAATATAAATAGTAGCTTTTGGCAAACCCTGCGGGACTCTCCGTTTCGTTCAATTTTCTTCTTCCAGCCGTGCAAGCATACCATTATTTTTCCTTTATTATTTTTGCTTTTAATTACAATTCTTATTTTTACTTTCCTTTCCAGTTAATCTTTCAGCACTTAATTAATTTTTCGCACAATAGTTTCTACACCGGAAACTATTGTGTATCTTTTACTAGATCTAACCTTACGTTAGACCCTAGATTTTTATTCCTTCACTTTTGTTTTCCTGTCCGATTGAAGAATTTAAGAACAAATCCAACCGGTCTGTGGTGGAGTGTTCAAGATTGCTATAAATTATTCAGGTTCTTTAATTATTGTTTGAATTTATATATGCTCTGCTTTACTGTTTATTTATATTATTTGCCTGAGATGGAATTATTTATGCATGCTGATTATTTAGATCTGTTAAGCATGTCTGGCTAATTTATTTAGGTATCGGTATGTAGAGTAAGCGGAATGAAGGAATCAAAACTAAGTTGGTTTAATTACATTTAAAAATAAAACCACTCTTTTTACGGTCTCAATTTACAGGTTTAATAACAAGGTTTTGTACGAAAGTAAAAGACATAAAGAAGTTAAAATCAATAGAACGAGAGTTTGAGTTTTTAACTGGACAGTGTAAATTGGACATTAATTCTAGATCAGGGCGAAAGCAATTTTTAGAGTTAATTAAATTCTAATCTTTTTCCAAAAGTATTTTTAAAGGTTGAATGTGAGGACGAGAGTTAAGCATTTGAATTTAATTATATAATCTAAGTCAACAGAGCGAGAGTTTGAGACAAGGATGTTTAAACGTTTAGTGTTTTCTTAAAAAGAGTTTCTACGGATTCTATTGTTTTCAAAAAGTGATTTTGGACTTAACTAATAAGTGACAGCTACGTTAATATAAAATCATAGTTTATTCAACAGAGCGAGAGTTTGAGATAAGACTTTTAATCAATAGTGTCTACTGAAAGGATTTGTTTTAAAACCAAGAAACCAACGAAGAATTGATTCCCTAATTACGACGAACTACATACCGATATCCGCTTAATTAATATTTAATTTAGATCTTATTTTAGTTTTAACTTTTCCCCCAAACAATCAAAGTATTATCCGACTTAGCTTTACGAAGTAACCTTAGAAAACGGTATATCGATTCATAAGTCCCTGTGGGATCGATATCTTTTAAAACTACGCGATAGAACTGTGCACTTGCAGTTTGTACCCCAAATTCGACTCATAAAGTCGCGATCAAGTTTTTGGTGCCGTTGCTGGGGACTTTTATTTAGTCGATATCGTAACTCTTCTGTTACGCTGTAGAGACTAAGGCTTATTTTTTTTCTTTTCTTTTCTTTCTTTCGTTGATTTGTATGCCACATACTCGCTCACAAGGCGAGTCGTTCTACTTACGAATCAACGATATCGAACTATATCTCCGAGTCTTACGACGAATTCGGGAATACCGTGCTGCGAACAATCTCCCTCCTGTCGAACTTCCTGATCTCAAAAATCTTCTTCCTTCGTCGATACCCGAGATGGCAGAACCAGCTCGTGCTCTTCGAGATTACGCCGCTCCATCGCAAGATGAGCCGCATTCGAGTATTGCTCCACCCGCAATCAAAGCAAACAACTTCGAACTTAAACCTTCACTGTTGCAAGCAGTACAACAGAACCAATTCTCTGGAAATCCTACTGAGGATCCAAACCTTCATTTATCCGTATTTGTCCAATACGCTGATACTATTAAAGCTAACGGTGTCACTTCAGAGGCAATTCGACTTCGTCTTTTTCCTTTCTCGTTAAGAGATAGCGCTAGAAGATGGCTCCAGTCTCTTCCTTCCAACTCAGTCACCACATGGAACGAGTTAAAGAAAGTCTTTCTTGCCCGATATTTTCCGCCGAGCAAAACAGCTATGTTAAAAGCCCAGATAAATGGATTTAAACAGAAAGATAACGAGTCTCTTTTCGAAGCATGGGAAAGATACAAAGACATGATGCGACTTTGTCCACACCATGGTTTAGAGGACTGGTTAGTAATTCATACCTTCTATAATGGTCTCTTGTACAACACGAGGTTAACAATAGACGCCGCCGTAGGTGGTGCACTAATGAACAAACCTTATGCTGATGCTTACCAACTTATCGAAAGCATGGCCCAAAACCACTATCAGTGGGGAAGCGAACGAACAATGGTAGAAAAACCTCAAACTAAAACTGGCATGTACGAGATAAGTAACCTTGATCATGTTAACGCAAAAGTGGATGCTCTGGTCCAGAAAATTGAAAGTTTAAATGTATCACCTCCAGCCACCGTGGTTGCCCTAACTCAGAATTGCGAAGTCTGTGGAATCCAAGGTCACACTCCTGCAGATTGTCAACTCCTAACAGGAATCCAAGCGGAGCAAGTAAACTATGCTCAAGGAAGCCCCTACTCGCATACCTATAACTCAAATTGGAAGAATCATCCAAATTTTTCATATAAGAGTAATAATGCTTTATACGCACCTGGACAATCTCCGAATCAAGCCCCAGCTATACCTCCGGGATATCAAAAGCCGATCTCATCTACACCTAACAATAATGCCCCTAGGAAATCCAACTTGGAAATCATGATGGAAAACTTTATAGCTTCTCAACAGCAAACCAATAAAGATTTCTTAAACCAGAATGTACACACTGGCGAACAAATTAAACAACTAGCAAGTAAAGTAGATGCCCTGGCTACCCATAACAAAATGCTGGAAACACAAATATCACAAGTAGCTCAACAACAAGCGCCTACTGCTGCCCCAACTGGTACATTTCCTGGACAGCCCCAACCTAACCCGAGAAGCCACGCTCATGCAATCATACTAAGAAGTGGAACGGAAGTGGAAGGACCGTCTGACCCAAGGATAGAAAACCAAAACTCTAAAAAGTCAACTGAGGAAGAAAATAAAACTAAGGAAAAGGAAGAGAGTAATAAGGAAACCGTAGAAAAGAAGGAACCTTATGTACCTCCACCACCTTATAAACCACCTATCCCTTACCCTCAAAGGCTTATTAAAACCAAAGATGCGGGCCAGTTTAAAAAATTTGTTGACCTACTGAAACAATTAAACGTCACAATTCCGTTTACATAAGCTATTACGCAGATGCCCTCATATGCCAAGTTCTTAAAAGAAATTCTTTCTAATAAAAGGAAACTTGAAGATAGCGAAACCGTTACACTCACTGCTGAATGTAGCGCTATAATCCAGAATATGCCTCCTAAACTCAAAGACCCGGGTAGCTTCTCTATACCCTGTCACATAGGAAAATTTTTCATCGATAAAGCCTTATGCGATTTAGGAGCCGGTATTAGTGTTATGCCTTTATCCATATGCAAGAAACTGGAAATGGGAGAATTAAGACCAATTAAAATGTCTGTGCAACTAGCAGATCGTTCCGTTAGATATCCTGTAGGAATTCTTGAAAACGTTCCCGTGCGCATAGGTCAATTCTACATTCCAACTGATTTTATAATTATGGACATTAGAGAAGATGAAGTTACACCCATTATACTGGGAAGACCGTTCTTAGCAACTGCCGGTGCGATCATAGACGTAAAACGAGGACGACTCACTTTCGAAGTGGGAGAAGAGAAAATTGAGTTCATTCTTTCCCAATTTTTGAAAGCACCTGCAATAGAAGATACATGTTACTTCATGGATATCATCGATGAATGCATAAAAGAAACAGAGTTAGAAAAAGACAAATCATCTGACTATCTTGTAGAAGACAAACTTAACCAATGTTTAGCAATAACACCGGACCCTACGCAATGCTTTAAGAAACCAACCCTAGACCTAAGCACTTCCCAAAAATCTGAGATATGAATTCCTAGACTTAGAACTTGAACGACCAGTGATAGTTAATGCAGACCTAGGAAAACTCGAAACAGAAAAACTCCTGCATATCTTAAGAAAATATCCAACCGCACTAGGATACAACATCACCGATCTTAAAGGAATAAGTCCTTCTATTTGTATGCACCGCATCATGCTAGAAGAAGACTGTAAAACTTCCAGGGAACACCAGAGGAGACTAAACCCGATCCCGAGTGAGGTAGTGAAGAAGGAAATAACCAAGTTATTAGAGGCAGGTATCATATATCCTATATCTGATAGCAAATGGGTTAGTCCTGTACACGTAGTACCGAAGAAAGGAGGTATAACAGTTATTGAAAATGAAAAAGGAGAAACTATAACCAAACGAATCGAATCGGGATGGAGAATGTGCATTGACTATAGGAAACTAAACAAAGCAACCCGAAAAGATCATTTCCCTTTACCATTCATTGACCGGATGTTAGAACGATTAGCAAAACATTCTCATTTCTGCTATCTAGACGGTTACTCAGGCTTCTTTCAAATACCAATTCATCCTGATGACCAAGAAAAGACAACGTTCACGTGTCCTTTTGGTACCTTCGCTTATAGACGAATGTCGTTTGGCTTGTGTAATGCTCCTGCAACCTTCCAAAGGTGCATGATGGCAATATTCGCCGATTTTCTTGAAAACATCATGGAAGTATTTATGGATGACTTTTCCGTATGCGGACAAAGCTTTGAGGAATGTCTTGAAAACCTAGAAAGAGTTCTAGAACGATGTGTAAAAGTAAACCTAGTACTTAATTGGGAAAAATGTCACTTTATGGTACAAGAAGGAATTGTTTTAGGACACATTATATCAAATAGAGGAATTGAAGTAGACAAAGCCAAAATAGAGGTAATCGAAAACCTTCAACCTCCGAAAACTGTGAGAGAAGTACGAAGCTTCTTAGGACATGCTGGTTTTTACCGACGATTCATTAAAGACTTCTCTAAAATAACTAAACCTTTAACCGGGCTATTGATGAAGGATGCTGAATTCATATTCGATAATAAATGTTTAGAAGCATTTCAAACGCTTAAACAAGCATTGATCTCCGCACCCATAATGCAGACACCAGATTGGAATGAACCATTCGAAATAATGTGTGATGCCAGTGATTACGCTGTAGGTGCTGTTTTAGGACAACGAAAGGATAAAAAGCTTCACGTTATATATTACGCAAGTAGAACTCTAGATGAAGCACAAATGAATTACGCCACGACCGAGAAAGAACTTCTAGCAGTAGTATTTGCGCTAGATAAATTTCGTTCTTACTTGGTCGGAGCCAAAATAATCATTTACACTGACCACACTGCTATCAAATACCTCTTAACAAAAAAAGATGCTAAACCTAGACTCCTAAGGTGGATCCTGTTGCTACAAGAGTTCGATTTGGAAATCAAAGACAAGAAAGGAACTGAAAACGTAGTAGCAGATCACCTCTCTAGACTTGAGAACCTTGAACCGGAAAGAACACCAATTAACGATGATTTCTTGTACGATAAACTTATAGCTACTTTGGGAGAAAATAACGCTGATAAACAGGTAGAAACCACCTTAGCCATATCTGTTACACCATGGTACGCTGATCTCGTCAATTATTTAGCTGCCGGAATAGTTCCACCTACTTTATCCTACCAGCAGAAGAAACGATTCTTCTATGACATAAAACACTATTACTGGGATGATCCCTTACTCTTTAAAAGAGGCCCCGATGGTATTTTCCGTCGGTGTATACCCGAAGAAGAGGTAGAAAATATAATCCAACACTGTCACTCCGCTCCTTATGGTGGACATGCAAGTACATCCAAGACCTGCTCTAAAATCCTACAAGCCGGTTTTTATTGGCCAAATATATGGAAGGATGTGCATGCGGCTATTAAGAAATGTGATAGATGTCAATGCACAGGAAACATATCTAGACGTGACGAGATGCCACACAAGGGCGTTTTGGAAGTAGAGATTTTTGACGTGTGGGGGATAGACTTCATGGGACCTTTTCCATCCTCTTTCGGTAACAAATACATACTCGTAGCAGTTGACTACGTATCAAAATGGATTGAAGCTATAGCTTCTCCAACAAACGACACACGAGTAGTAACTAGACTCTTTAAGAATATAATATTTCCAAGATTTGGTGTCCCAAGAATAGTAGTCAGTGATGGTGGATCGCATTTCATATCCAAGGTACTCGAAAAACTACTGTTTAAGTATGGCGTAAGGCATAGAGTAGCGACACCTTACCACCCTCAAACCAGTGGGCAAGTGGAAGTGTCTAACAGAGAAATCAAACAGATATTAGAAAAAACAGTCGCCACCTCAAGGAAAGACTGGTCATTGAAACTACCAGAAGCTTTATGGGCTTATCGAACTGCTTACAAAACTCCCATAGGGACAACCCCATTTAAGCTCATTTATGGAAAATCCTGCCACCTCCCGGTAGAATTAGAACATAAAGCCTATTGGGCTATTAAAAATCTAAATTTAAACTATAAGGCCGCCGGCGAAAAGAGAATCCTTGATATAAGCGAATTAGAGGAACTCAGACGAGACGCTTACGAAAATGCCAGAATCTACAAAGAAAGAACAAAGCAATGGCATGACAAGCGCATAGCAAGGAAAATCTTCAAACAAGGCGATACAATCTTGTTATTTAACTCTAGACTAAAGTTATTCCCGGGAAAACTACGATCTAGATGGTCAGGTCCATTTCAAATTACCAATGTTTTCCCCAGTGGAGCGGTGGAAATTAAAGGAAAATCTATGGAACCATTTACCGTAAACGGGCAACGTCTAAAACATTATCACTATGCAGAAAACAATGAAGATTCGCAAGTCTTGCACTTAGACGAAATGCCTCCAGAATTTATAGATTATAATTGATAGTTTTTATGTCGAGCTTGCGACATTAAACAAAGCGCTTAGTGGGAGACAACCCACAAATATTTATATTTTCATTTCTTCCTTAATTATTCTTTTAAATTTTATTTAGTATTCTTTCTTAATTTATTTTAATTTATTAAAAACTTTTCTCTTCTTCTTTCGGCATTTGGCCAAATCCTGACTAAAACTCTTGTTTTCTTTTTCTCTAGCTAACACTAACCTGATGGGACAAATTGATCGTATGGGTATCAAATTCAGAGGGAAAGCTCAGAAACAAAGGTTTGAGGAACTAGCCACGAGAGAGATGTTGCCTAGTTTGTATGCTGATGACTGGGCAATGACTGCCCTTGGACTAAGAGAAAGTGTCCTGTATTTGTTGAGTCAGATTGGGTGGGAAACCTCTCCTATCCGTAGACATTTCGTCACCTACCGGAGACTAACACTAGAATTCCTTAGCTCCCTGATCTATCTACCCAGCCATGGGAAAAGAATAAGCAGAGGTTTCATCCAGTTCAGAATGTTTAACATGGAGTATCAATTTAATATTCAAGACTTTACCAACCTTTTAGGTTTCCCTACCTCCCTTGATACATTCACAGTGAGCCAAGAAGAAATTTTTGAATATAGAGAACTTGAACACTTTTGGGGAAGCTTGACTGGAAATGACGATCCCGAGGAACATGAGTTTCTCTCTGGGAACATACATAACCCGACCTTCCGTTATTTCCATAAGATCCTGACCCACACCTTATTTGGGAAGAAGTCAAACAGTACCTCAGTTTCACGTGATGAGCTCTTCATCATATTTTGTGTTTCCCAGAACCGTCCAGTAAACGGTGCCACTTTTATGTTGGCAAATTTTGACCACCTTATCCAAGATGAACGAGCACCAATTCGAATAGGCGGTTTGATAACCATGATTGGTAATGCTATCGGATTACGTCAACCTATGCTTGACTTAAGCCCTTTTTGTGGCATTACGATTATGAGTATACCCTTCCTCTTCAACACTATGTTTATAGCAAACCTAGGATCTGAAGAGTTTGAGCTTATAATTAATAACCAAGTTCTTTGCCTATTCACCTTGCCCAGTCCTAGGACTAGTGTTCATAACCGCAATAACTGGCTCTATAATCTGAACGCAACACCCTCTCCAGCTAGATCTACTGAATCCATCCAGGACTATGAGATTTGTGATGACCAGATCCCTTATGCTGAATTTGACCCTCAGACACCATCTGGTTATTATGATATTGATCCTCCTCCTCAACCTACCCCGACCGAAGAGTCGGCAATACCTGATCCTATACATCATATGCCCGGAGCTGATTATAACACCACCATTCAAGCTTTGATGTCAGAACAGGACGCCCTCAGAGAAGAGTTAGCTAACATGGGACAAGAATTTCTGGGATACATGAACAGTATGACAACTCAATTCCACGAGTTGCTGAACCATGTTAACTCCTTTGCTCATCCGGCCAGAGATCGTGCGGATGGATAGAAGTTGTTTTTCTTAGTTATTTAGTTTTAGTTAGATTATTCATTAATGTTATTTCAAATTATGTTCGTATTTGTTTCTCTTTCGCATTTTTTTTTGTTTTCTCCTCCAATGTTACATTATGATTATTTTATGAAGCTATTGATTTATTTTACTTTACTATGAATTATGCAATATCTAGCAATAATGCTTTCTACTGTATGCTACCTACATAACTTATTAAAGATATATATATATATATATATATATATATATATATATATATATATATATATATATATATATATATATATATTATGGAAAGTAGAATAGCATGCAAGGCAATTTAAAGTATCACAATAGCCAAATAAAATAAACTGAAACAAAACAAAATAATAAAAATAAATTACTATAATTATTATAAAGAACGCAAGCAGTAACGTGCCACAGAAAGACTGTGTGACGAGCGTCACACAATCTATCACGGACGTCACACCAAGTGCTTGTGACGCCCGTAACGCCCCTGTCACGAGCGTGACACCGTCTGACCATGTTAACGTTACTAACCGTTGGGAGACGCCCGTTACACCACTTCACCTTTTTACCTTCCCCATTTATTCACATTTACCCACATTTATTTACTTTTCAACCACTCCCTTTCCAACTTCCAATTTTTTTCCCTATAAATACCCACCATACCTTTCTTCATACACCACAAATCATTCTATAAACTACATTTCTTCCTATTACCTTTACTTCTTTCAAACCACTTACCGATATGGCGGGCAACCAAGCTTTCGGAAATATCATCTTCCGATCCGAAGATGACAATTATCAAAGGGAGCAGTTCGAGCGTTTCCAACAACGAGGTGTCACCTCTACCAGGTATCCTGATCTAACTTGTTTACAAGAATTAGGATTACTTCAAGGTATAGAATGGATGCTCCATCTTGCTGATTTAACCTTTCTATGCACGCATAATCAACCTACCTACCCCTCCCTAACCTTAGAATTTTTAAGTTCATATGCGTACAACACTCCCACCGGTGAAGACGAGTACTTAACCGGTACCGCAACCTTCCGTATGTTCAACACCGAATACTCCTTATCCCAAAACCAATTGCGTACCATGCTACAGTTTCCTGTAGAAGGTCAAGTCCACCTGAGAATCCCTCCAAATTCCTAGTGGAACATACACGCCTTCGACCTCTTTAGGAAAATATCCGGTGTAGATGCCAACAACTGGGAAGAGCTCCTTGTTTCCCATATACATAACCCAACTATCCGGTACTTTATCCGCATCCTGCAAAACATAGTTTTTGGAAGACCGAACAACAGCAAAGTCAACGCAAAGGAATTATTCTTCCTCGAATGCGTCTTCGAACCGGATACTAAGGTAAACGCCGCCTCCTTCCTATTTCATCATATCCGCACATTATGTGCTAGAGGCCGTCAACCTTTTGTAATTGGTGGATTAATCACCACCATAGCACTTGGCTTAAACCTAGGGGACCGACTCCAAACTTTAGAATCTTTACCTCCCCTATTTATGGATATAAGCTACTGTCGGTCCAGCCGCCTAATTAAGAACAGAGTAGGCGGAAAATATTACCTTATGGTGAATAACCAGGAAGTCCCAAGCATTGTTCTACCCAACATTGCCCTAACGGATGTCACCAACCCCAACCGCCACCTCTATGATCTGAATGCTCCCGAAGCTACCGAGCCATCACACGCAAACCCGTCTACAGACGAGTTCGAAGAAATGGAGCTAGGTGATCATGCTCCAGCACAACAATCAGTCCCGCTCAACCCTTCCGATAATGCAGCTGGCCCATCCTCACGACGTCGTCGACGAAGAAGACCTGCAACCAACGACGACATCATGGATGCTATTGATGGTATGCAAGCGCAGAATCTCGAAATGATGCAAATGATGCGCCAAATGCAACAACAACAGGAAGCGAGGAATGCTATAACCGATCAGCGGTTCACTGAGTTGCTCAGCAGGTTTGACGACTTAGAAGTACGTCAACGATCACCAGGTCCAAGAACAAGAGGCGGAAGGCAACATTGATTTAATTTCCTTTTCTTTTTGTATTTCTTTTGATTTCCTTGAAACATTGGGGGCAATGTTTCATTTAAGTATGGGGGGGGGAAACCGTGTTCTTTCTATCCTCCCTTCTTCAAGTATGTACCTTTCTTTTCATTGTTATTTCCCTTGAATTATATAAATAAAAAAAATCTTATAATATATTTTAAGTTAAGTCCCTAGTGTGAAAAATTTCTATTATCTATTCCCTAAAAAATTTTCATGAGCCATAACAAAAATTCAACACACTCAGTAAGTATAAAGGTTGCTTATTTTATCGAACCTGAACAAATTAAGACAAAAACTATTACCACCCCAACACTCTAAACAAACCTCAACTTGTTAGATCAGAAAGGCAACTGTTATACAAGTCCCTGGATTTTTAACTTTATAGTAACCCCGAGTAGTTTATACAAGAAGTCAACACCATCTTAATAGCAAACTACGTGGAGGGCCGATGAATATAAGTGAATGATTCCCAAAATAAAAATATATATCAGGAAATGCACTAACTAAGTTAGGTGATCCTTACCAGATCATTTAATCTAAAGGTTGCAGATCATACAAAAATATAATACGAAAGACCCATTATGAGTTGGTTCAGCAGGTATCTGGTACTGAACTTGGTAGGGAGGACTACAGTCCGATCCCCCGCAATTCGCAATGGACTAAATAACGAAGTTATCCGACTCATGTACCAGAGCTTCAAGCTAAAAAGGGGATCAGAATCACTAACCGGTCACTCCACTATGTGCGCGAAACGATAAAGGGCTTAATGTGATTTCGCTAGAATGAAAACGGGTGAAATAAGAGAAAAAGAACCAGGCTAGCTATAATAGCATGACTCGAACTGGTTTGCATGAGGTAAGATTATCATATGTGGTAACGGTAGTTCTTGATGTCGAGATTAAATTCAAGTTGCTTCTAAACAAAATCTACTTGCAACCTAGTACGAATTGATGTGTGTTTTGAAATTTCATCTGGCTAAATTTTTAAAACGAGTTCTATACTGTATTTTGCTTGAGGACAAGCAAAGGTCTAAGTATGGGGGAGTTTGATAACATGAAATAATATCACATTCTAGGACTCAATTTAATTAAATTATATTATTATTTACTTCAATTTACTTCATTTTATTCGATATTACTCGGTATTTTCTTTCTATTTATCTCAGGTAGCTTATTTGAAGCACAAGTGAAAAAGGAAGAAAAGGAGGTGCAAAAAGAAATGAAAAGAAGCAAATTCCACCAAGCCAAAGCCCAGCCCAAAAGCAAGGCGCTGCGCCCGTGACGAGCGTCACACAAGCTGTGACGAGCGTCACGCCCTACCTACTTGTGTTACGAGCGTAACACATGGTGTGACGTACGTCACACCATTCCCCTATATTTTTGGCTTCAGAAGCGCAACAAAGACGTTGAGGCCTATTGTTACGCTTGACCATTTGCAACGTGAAGACTCTTTACACGGAAGACCTCTGGAAACAGTTACAACAAGTGACCAATATAAATAGTAGCTTTTGGCAAACCCTGCGGGACTCTCCGTTTCGTTCAATTTTCTTCTTCCAGTCGTGCAAGCATACCATTATTTTTCCTTTATTGTTTTTGCTTTTAATTACAATTCTTATTTTTACTTTCCTTTCCAGTTAATCTTTCAGCACTTAATTAATTTTTCGCACAATAGTTTCTACACCGGAAACTATTGTGTATCTTTTACTAGATCTAACCTTACGTTAGACCCTAGATTTTTATTCCTTCACTTTTGTTTTCCTGTCCGATTGAAGAATTCAAGAACAAATCCAACCGGTCTGTGGTGGAGTGTTCAAGATTGCTATAAATTATTCAGGTTCTTTAATTATTGTTTGAATTTATATATGCTCTGCTTTACTGTTTATTTATATTATTTGCCTGAGATGGAATTATTTATGCATGCTGATTATTTAGATCTGTTAAGCATGTCTGGCTAATTTATTTAGGTATCGGTATGTAGAGTAAGCGGAATGAAGGAATCAAAACTAAGTTGGTTTAATTACATTTAAAAATAAAACCACTCTTTTTACGGTCTCAATTTACAGGTTTAATAACAAGGTTTTGTACGAAAGTAAAAGACATAAAGAAGTTAAAATCAATAGAACGAGAGTTTGAGTTTTTAACTGGACAGTGTAAATTGGACATTAATTCTAGATCAGGGCGAAAGCAATTTTTAGAGTTAATTAAATTCTAATCTTTTTCAAAAAGTATTTTTAAAGGTTGAATGTGAGGACGAGAGTTAAGCATTTGAATTTAATTATATAATCTAAGTCAACAGAGCGAGAGTTTGAGACAAGGATGTTTAAACGTTTAGTGTTTTCTTAAAAAGAGTTTCTACGGATTCTATTGTTTTCAAAAAGTGATTTTGGACTTAACTAATAAGTGACAGCTACGTTAATATAAAATCATAGTTTATTCAACAGAGCGAGAGTTTGAGATAAGACTTTTAATCAATAGTGTCTACTGAAAGGATTTGTTTTAAAACCAAGAAACCAACGAAGAATTGATTCCCTAATTACGACGAACTACATACCGATATCCGCTTAATTAATATTTAATTTAGATCTTATTTTAGTTTTAACTTTTCCCCCAAACAATCAAAGTATTATCCGCCTTAGCTTTACGAAGTAACCTTAGAAAACGGTATATCGATTCATAAGTCCCTGTGGGATTGATATCTTTTAAAACTACGCGATAGAACTGTGCACTTGCAGTTTGTACCCCAAATTCGACTCATAAAGTCGCGATCAGCAATCAAGGTCTTAACACAACCACACATGTCCCCCCAAGTTCAACCTTGAGTATGCTCCGAGCCACTTCCATTTTCTGAAGAAACCTCACTCATCCTCTCTCCAAATCATCCCAACACCTTCCCTGTAAATAGAGGAAGGTCCTCCATTAATTTGAAAAGCTTCCAAAGCATAATTAACCCTGCTGCATACTCAAGTTGAACCTCTCAAAATAGAGTTTCGTTTTTGAAGTTTCAAAGCATTTCACTTCCAAACAGCCACCCAGAATCCACCTCTGAACTTCACTCAAACTTTACCAAGTCCTAACTCACCTTCCCTGAGCCTCACCTGAGCTGAGCTAAGTCATCAGAACACCACTCTGAGATCGATTTTGATCAGGTAGTTCCACTCACCCCCATCACTCAAACGAGTTACCATTCGACTCGAAATTACTCTATGATCATTACACCCATACTTTGAACTTCGATTAAACAATATTCACCATTTAATTTTTAGATTAGGTCAAAGTTGTTCTTCTGGTTCGTGGAAAAATACTCCACACTCAGAGCCAATCAATGACTCATGAGTGTGGAGGTTGATTTCTTGTTGTGTTTGCAAGTTATTTCCATGCTTAAATATTGTTAAAAACACTTGTTTTTGAGTTTTGATTTTCTAAGGTTAGAGGTTGAAGATGACCGTTTGCACGCGTTTGAATTCAAATGTTTTGGTTGTCATGTCCTGATTGGCTGATTCACACCCGCTTTCATTTCATTTTATTGTTTTATTATTTTATTTGTTACACGCGTTTGTTATCACAAATGAGCGCTTGGCCCAGTGGGAGAGGGGGTTAGTCCCTCATGACCCCAAGGTCAGGGGTTCAACCCCCAGCTTGTGCATTCCATTATTTATTTATTTCTTTTCACTTTCCATTTTTTTTTAGCTTATTTATTTCCAACTTTGTTTTATTTTTTACCCTCACTTATTTTATTATTCTGAAAATATTTTCAACATGAACCCTTGTTATTTTTGCCTCTAATATTTATTGGTGCCTTGTTTCATGTCATTTGGCCATTTTTCCATGGACTTATGAGGTCTTGAATCAAATGGCTAATGAACTCTACATTTCTCATGATATTGGATCGTTTAGGGTTGCTTGAACCTTCCATACTTCAAACCTACTAATGAATGATCAAAAGTTCATTCATGGTACTTTGAAGCATGGATAAGTTGCCCCTACATCAACCAACTTGGGTCATTTGACATGTAGATGAAGCCTTGCTTATACATATGCTAACTTGTTTATTTCATCTGATACATGTCATTTCTTTTGGTTTATACTAAGCCACTAACCATTATGTTAACTTGTACATATTACACACTAACCTTTACTATCTTGTTCATATTATACCTTGATCTTTATAATTTTTTTTGACTTAAATCACTTAATCAAAACACTAATTTTAAACCTTGAGTTAGCATAGTCTTCCTTTTGTCAATCTATTGATAGATGGACTTGGGGTTGCATAACTTTCATTGTTACAAATCTATTGTAAGTTGATCCTTTGATCATATTCAATACTTTGCATCAGTGATAATTTATCCCATGATGCGCCATATTTGGAATCTATTGACCTAAGGATAGATAATCCTCAAGTGTTGGTCATGTTCATAATACTAACTTAACTTAACTTTACTAACTTTGATCTACTAACCATTGTTATTATCATTGTTATTTTGTTATTTACTTTTATGTTATTACTTTGTAATTTATATTTAAGTACTCATCCTTATCATACTCATTGTATAAACTCATCATGTAGGTTTTATTTATTATCATTTATCTTATTGTTATAATACATTAAAAACCACAAAAACATTATAAAATAATAAGACCCAAAACAAAGCATTTTACTTAATCAACTTGGACTTAGAGGATCTCATCCTAGGACCTTGCTTGGAGACATTTTCATTACCTTGTGATACTTGTTTTCAACTTTGGGTTTCATCTGTAACTTACATACCAGATGTAAGAATGACATCATGGCACCACCCTAGGAGGACATGTTTGTAAGACCATTATCCTTTGTCTAGCTTAGGTCACTTTTGCATACACAAGACTTTCTCTTAGGCTACCTTACAATGATACCCTTTACTTTCTCGTTGGTTACTTTGCATACCTATTGCATTACCCAATTTCATACTCAAATAAACAAACCCTTGATCCAACGTCAAGTGACATTTTCATAATCAAATTCAAAATACATAAAAACTACGAATATCATTGTGCGCCACGAGTCTTAAGTGGTGGAGAATGAGTAAGAATGAAGTATTCCTACCCTTACTGTAATTATTTTGGACGCAAGACGCTTGACTTGTTGTCTAGAATATTTACCTCCACCCATAGACTTTAGTACAATCTAATCACAAATATTATTTTCATAAAACCCTTATTCAAGGTAAAATCAACACAACTCATCAAACCTCATTTTTGTGTCTTAGGGCACTACTCCAAAAACCCTTTTCTCAAAGGTAAAATCAACCAACACATAAACATTTTCTACTCTGAACTACGGAGGTCTAGTTCCTCATCACCCGATGAGTGATACGTAGGCACCAGGGCCACAATCCTTGGCGAGCATAATAAACTAAAACTCCCATAGTCTAATCATTTTTACACACTCTTTTAAAAATAAAAACAATAAACGTGATAAATACCCACATACATAAACAACCCAAATGGTTCCTGTAACACCCCTTTTTCTACCCCAAAATACTTAACATATAATCAGAGTAAATAAGCACGCATATAAACAAAAGGGCGTCACATCGACGTTTTCAAAAACTAAAAGCTTTCAAAAACCAACATCATTCATCATCAATATACAATACACCTGGTCATTTAAAATAACACATCTCACTTATCATGAATATTCAAGCATATGCGTTCGCATCGGAAAATAATGAATACTCATGTATTTCATAAAATGATCCATGTCTCATACCATGATCATCTCTCAATAATCACCTCAAGGTAAAATAAAACAAGTAATAACATAATGCATATCCAAATAAGATATGAGTTCAATACTACTAATCTACCCAGTGTTACATGACCAGAGCATTGACTCATTACCCAGTCTTCAAACTAAAATATGGAAACTCTCCGGCTAATCTCGAGCGAGCTACCGTCCACTTACTTCAGCAATACTACTCTGGAGTATCTGTACGATACCCATGTAAAGGTAACATTCAAACAGAAAGGGTGAGAATTCAAATCATTATGAAGAAGTATAATAAGACACAATGATTAAATCAACAATTAAAGGAATTCATCACACTTCGTATAACCATGTAAATAATATTAATCAACATTTATTTCACATGTTTCAAACATCCATCAAAACACAAGGATTACAATATTAAAATTCAATACTATATTCCCAAAAATACACATAACTACAATTATCACATAATCACATATTTTGCCAAGTTATGTATCCAAACATCACCAAATTCAATTACCATATCTCATACACACATCACAATCACATCAATGCATACACTCAATTATCACATGACTCTAATGTGACTCAATGCAAGACATGTGACTCTATGCATGTGGTACCGCAATGTGAACCCAACGTTTCACCGCTTTCCGATTCAATATCTAGAATCCAAGCCACGCTTCCGATCCGGACAAGATCAAAGCCACCACGTCTATTTCCAATTAAGGATCAACGTCTACTACGCCTATTTCCAATTAAGGATCAACGTATGCTACATCTACTACGCCTATTTCCAATTAAGGATCAACGTATGCTACGTCTACTACGCCTATTTCCAATTAAGGATCAACGTATGCTACCATGTGAACCCACAGTTTCACCGCTTCCACCATGAAGCCGACCATGCCATGAATGAATGTACAAATACCAACACATATGCAATTAAGATCATCTCTACCATCTTAACATTCCACATATCACCATAATTTAACTCTATGAATTATCCACCAATGATACATATACACATTCATAACAATTACACCATTCACATAATATGCAATTAAGATCATCTATACTATCTTAACATTCCACATATAACCATAATTCAACTCTATGAATTATCCACCAATAGTACATATACACATTCATCACAATCCACTATTCACATATATATGCTAATTATCCAATACACACACCTAGATTTCATTCCAAATTGAATACAACTCTTAAAATCTCAATTTTTCATTTTTCACAGCAAGTAACCGGTTAACGCTCGGTGAGTAACCGGTTAACATAAAACAGAATCAATTTCCTGCACAGATTTTCAAGCAAGTAATCGGTTAACGCTCGGTGGGTAACTGGTTAACACAAAAACAGAATCAACAGATTTTTAAGCAAGTAACCGGTTAACGCTCGGTGGGTAACCGGTTAACATAAAACAGAATCAACAGATTTTTAAGCAAGTAACCGGTTAACGCTCGGTGGGTAACCGATTAACACAAAACAGAATGCAGAATTTTCTGCGTTTTTCATCGTTGGAGGATTTTCGGACCTCCGATTTCGATTCCGTAAAAAGCCAAACGTTCAGAAAATTATGACTCATACAATACTCTAAGTATATAACGTTAATTTACAGTTTTAACACAATCAAATCACCACAAATCGAGAATACTCATCAACCTAACAATTTCAAACAACCATACAAAATTAGGGATTTTAACCTAAACATACATCTACCCATTGCCCCAATTATACTAACCCATAATAACAAGGATTCCCCTCTTACCTCTTCAATTTTCTGGAAATCCTAGCTCCTCTCTTGTTCTTCCCCTCTTCTCCTTACTTTTCCTCTTCTCTTTCTCTATTGTTGTCAAATGATCAAATGAATCCTAATTCTCACTCTCCTCACCTCTTATATACTAGTATTCTATTTGGGCTTAAAGCATGATACCTCTAATTTAATTAATAGGCCCAATAAGACCTAATATTTAAATATCTCTATTTAGTTCAAATAAATTAAACCAACACAACATACACACTAAGTTAATTAATATAATTATTTAATTATATCTCATGTCAACTAAATAATTAATTAACACACCAATTAATTAATATAATCAATTATTATACTACCTAACAACCAATTAATTAATTAACACTCCAAATAAATAATAATATAAGAAATAATTACTAAAATTGGGTTGTTACAGTTCCCATGGAGTACCATGGACGTGAGGGGTGTTAATACCTTTCCCTCGCATAACCGACTTCTGTATCCAAATCTCGGTTGCGAGACTGATTCTTTATCCTTGCGCTACCCGTGCGCACCTTTTTCTTCTCTGAGGGTTTTATTGACTATTTCCCCTGCCTCTCTGATAGAGGCAACATAAATAAAATTCGGTGGTGACTCTTCTGATATGCCCTCTTTCTCTTTGAATGGGGAATTCTTTAGTCTGTAGTCCCGGTTCCCTCGCTCCGTTTAGATCCACAGTAGTGACAGTTGGTGACTCTGCTGGGGAACAAACCCGAAATCTCTGGTTTTCCTAAGAAAGTTTATCCTAATTTAGGTTGTTTTTCCTTTTTTCACATACGTGGAGATTTATCCTTTTATTTAATTTTTCTGTGTATATATTTCTTTTTGTTACTAACCTGTGTATATTTTATTTGTTTGGTCTGAAACCTTGGCTCTGTGATGTAGAAAAATGGTTATAATGGTAATTGCAATTTAAACCTTATGTGAAAGACTCTTCACCCGAGTCTGAGAGATTGCTTGAGATAAGAGAGGTTGAGTAGTATGGATCCCTAGGGAGTTTTCCTTGTGTAAGGTCGTACGAGAACCTCACTTAGTGGTAGACTCTCTTAGGGGGATTGATGACCGTCGTGCCTTCAGCGTAAGCATCCTTGCCTTTATTAGAGTTCGTGACCCTAATACCCTTGTTTTAGAACATTTAACCTTGGCCGGCCTAGACTGATGGTCGAGTAGTATAGGTCCCAGAGGAGCTTTCCTCATGAGGATCGATACAAAGATCTCACTTAGAATAGATTTCCTTGATGGAGTTGTTGCATGACAAGTAAATTGACATAAGCGACGGATAGTCAAAGGAGTCCATGACTCTAAGGGCAGTGTCTTACACCCAATTTCTTAACAGCCTTAGATCATGCAAAGTGAGAACCTTGGTTTGAAAAACAATTATTATTAAACCTCATGCTTCATCATGATGGTCCCAGACTTTGAACCCCTTGCCTAAACGTTCAATGGAAACTAATAATAAAAACCGTTCATCCATTCATGCATTCATACATCATAAATTAATAAGCAAAGCTCTTAAACAGTTCGTTTGTTTAAATGCAGAATTACAAGACTTTTTATCAACACAATCATGGATTCCTCAGCAAGGAAAAGCACTTTCACTTTCAGATTCAAGAGCCCGGACGTGGACACTTTGAAGGTTCTTTGCTCCAGAGTAGTATCCCTTAAGGACAATAAGTTCAGAGCCACCTTTGGAAATATCATTGACCTCCTAACAGAAAAGGTTGATTATGGTGCAATCACCATATTGGCCCAATATTATGATGTCCCTCTGAGAAGCTTCACCTTCCTAGGCTTTCAAATTTCCACAACTCTGGAAGATTTTGAGAGACTCCTCAACCGATCGATAAAGGAATACAACCCTTTCCCAAAGTTGGAAGAAGGATTTTTCCTGTCTGAGCTCTTTACCGTCTTGGGTATCAACACCAATAATCTAGTGACTAATTTGGGATCCAAAGGTGTCGTGAAATGTTTAACTCAGAAATTCCTCGAAGCCCGTGCTTAGGAGATGATAAAGGAAGAGAGGTCAGACTTCTGTAGTGCAACCTAAGCACTTTTGATTCACGAAATTGTTCTATTCCCTAATATAGACAAATTCGTGGATCATTTAACGGTGGAAGTATTCCTGACCAAGAACATTTTAGCAATCAAGAAGAAATCGATATAGTTCAAAACAACCCATACGCTGTAAGATACTCATTTAACTTCAACTCATGTACACATGTATAGTATTCAAAAGCGCACTTGATTCATAAAGATTATGTTATATTATATGTAATGTTGAATGAGACGAGAGAGTAGTTTTGAGCAAACATATTGTTTTAGAGAAGCTCTTATGTTGTATTATAATACGCGTAAGTATTATTGTTTTAGGAAATTGCAAGGAGGATGGTGAAAATTGCGCTTAAAGCGACAACAGAGAAGAGAGAAATGAGATATTTAGATTTAAACAAAATAGACCGCGGAGTCCGTCGACATTTCCTCGATGATATCATTGTGATATTTGTATTTCTTGACTCGAATCTGATGAGTAGGGCAAGCACTGTGAAGTTCCCTAGTATTTCTGTTAAAGGTGGTGGTGTTAGCCTCCCTCACAACTCATTAGCACCTTGTACTACTACAACAGATAATGGTAGTACTTGATCATATTTAATTTAATTTAATTGGGATTTATATACTAGTAGGATTTAGAGTATGAAGAAATATAATTTAAATTGCATATCTTTTCGAGGCATAGCATAAAACTTCAACTACCTTTAACAATGTCTGTCTGAAAGAAATGTGGTGCATGCATTGCTATGAACTTCCGAAAGTTTTTCATCATTAGGAACATAAGAGATTTCGAGGAGGATTTATTAGGATGCCTAATGGTTTTGGCCCAAGGTACACCTGAGAACCATTAGGTTTGTAGAACACATAAGCATCTTTGAAACTAAGATTTACGGAAGAGGATTTGTCCCAAATAAGATGAGTTAAATGAGTAACACTATCCAGTAGTTGATCATATCTCATAGGGTCAATTTGCAACATATTGATCAAGGGTTTTCTTTAGGGTTTGAAATAAGACGAGTCGAGTCGAACTTGCTTCAGCTTGATTTGACACGTTAAGATAGTTCAATTCAAATTTCGGTCCGAGTTCGACACAATTTTTTTAAAGTTCAAACTCGATTCGTTATAAGTTCACGAAGAATTTGAATCAACTCGTTAAGTTCAACAAACTTAGTTCACGAACTTAAAAACCAATTTTTTAAAGTTTATTTTTTAATATATATTTGATATTTTAAATTAATATTTTTTATAAAAAATATTAAAATAAAATAAAAATTATCCGATTAAAATTTAATTTTATCTTAAAAATCTATTAACTAAAAAACTAAACAACTTTTCAAAAATACATTTGAAAGTTAATTTATAAACTAATTAATTGAAGTTTAAATTCTTCTCAAAAATCCACAACTTCACGTGTATATATATTTCTTTTAATTAAAAGAAATTTAGAAGATATATTTGATTTTTTTAAATTAAAAAATTTAGAAGGTATTTGTTAAATTAGAAAATATATGTTGATTTCTAAAAAAATTAAATACAATTAGAAAATATTTGTTAAATTAGAAAATATATGTTGATTTCTAAATTCTTTTCTTAAAAAACATAATTTTATGATGTTGATTTTATTTTTATAATTATTCTTTGCTCATTTGAAAATATAAATTATCAATTAAAATAATTATATTAAAAGAAAACATTGGATTAAGATTTGAATTAAATCTTTAAATCTACTCTTAAAATAATATAATCCTTTTCATATTTAATCAAATAGATTCATGAACCTAATGAGTTGAATTACGTAGAGTTTAAATTCAACTCATTTAGTTAATAAATTTAATTCGCTCATTGTTGATCTTAGTTTCCATAAGCATTTCTCAATCCAAAAATGGATAGATTTACCAACACCTACGTGTCACCTTCTATTTTCATCAATCAAGAACAATTTATATTTGACACTTAACCAACCGATGATAATCTACTAAAAATTTGACCATACATTTCAAAAATTTGCTTAAGGTTTTGTATATTAGATGCAGTACCTTTTGAGGAAAAAAAGCATCAAATGATCTCCATACATCACATGAAAAAACATGTTGGTCCTTTCAATAAGCTGAGCTTATCCTCTTCAACCAAACCAAGAATTCCTCTAATGAGGACCTATTCGAAAAAATAACAGAGTGAAATAGGATCGCTTTATCTAACACCTCTCTTACCAAATAAAAAAAGTATCCAACAAAATTTACTATTTAAACCAACACCATGTAGCACTTCGATTAAAAAGTGTTCATATTGCATTTCAAAAATCTTTATAAAACATGTTTTCAAGGAAAAAATAATAAAAATTTATCGAATTACCCATGGTTGTAATTCCACCGTCATAAATCGAAAAATAAAAAATAATAACATGAAAGTATTATATATATATATATATATATATATATATATATATATATATATATATATATATATATATATATATATATATCTTGTATTGCTTTTTGAATTTTTATAATTATTGGTTTGATCGATCTTAAGTCCGCGTCACTGTAGCTACGAGATATTATCTATTTGAAGTGTGAGAATCCTCACGACTTTATTCTTTATGTCTAGTTACGTTGAAGTGTATAAATATTGTATATAAACTGTCCTTAATTTTGATTCTCAAATAATGTGAGATTTTTTAGGCAAGTCCAAAACAATTTTCCCTTGGTCGAGGCTAATTGGCACGATGCAAATTTTGAACTCCCACAGACACCGTCAATGTTTCAATCAACCTCAAACTCGCTAGATATTGACTGCTTTGTGTGTGAGAACCCTCACAACCTTTTATATATAAACTCATCCATATCAGTATAGCAAAAGGATTTCACATTATACACACAATCTCTACTCTTATTTCAAACTAGCTTATCAATATTCATGCATCTTGTATATATCACACTAGCCCCGCAGGGTATAAAAATAGCATCTATAATAGTGAAGTGCTTATGCCTAAGTGACTCACCCACAAACTTCCATTCTTGGAATTAAATTAGTTTGATAAAAATTAGAAATATGAGTTATTAAATTTAATTTAGTTTCATTTTAAGTAATTCTTGAGTTGAGTCGCATAATTTTAAAATGATTTAATTTAAAAAAATATAAAATATTATTTTTAGTCCCTTAATCTATGCTCGGTTTTTCTTTCTACGTACATATACTATTTTGAGAAAAGAAATCCACATATCACTAGTGTTCAAATGTCTAAATCACCACTCTATGTGGAATTGGCTTATTTTAGATGCAAATAACCGATCATGTATTTAACTAGTGTCCATCTTCATCCCAACAACAACAAAAATGGGACTGAAATTGGAATTGCGTTATCCAATTTTTATGGAGAATGTTGATTTTGCAGTAGCAAAATAATGATTGATATATTGTAATTTCAATGATAAAACATTGATTCTTATGTGAATCTACATTGAGTATTAAGAGTTTGGAACCACTTAACGTTTATTATTTTAAATGTATGATTTACTATAATTATCAACATCAAGAAAACCTACAAGACCACATTTATGATGAGAGAAAAATGAATAAGTGGAACATTATTCAATTGAGTGGTCTTGTGAAACACTAACATTAATTAAATAAACACATTACACCATAAAGGATAATGTATTTAAGTGGAATACAAAATTCAGTAAGGTATAATGTATTTTAGTAAGGTATAATGTATTTTAATATAATGTAGTATATCGTAAGCTATAATAAGCTTAAGTGGAATAGAATACACCGTAAGATATGATACACTTAAGTGAAATACAATACACCGTACGATATGATATGTTTAATATAGATTATTTGGTTTGTAACTAACACAAGCGGTTCTATAAATAGAAACCTTGTACTTATTAGATTTTATTAGATTTAATTCATATTTAAGTTTGTTAGATATTAGATTTAAATATTAGATTTGATTCATATTTAAGTTTGTTAGATATTAGATTTAAATATTAGATTTGATTCATATTTAAGTTTGTTAGAGGCTTATAAATAGGGTGTCAATCATTGTAACTTTTAATCCTTTTTGTAGCCATCATTCTCTGAATAAGAATATTTCCATTCATCATATATTCTACCTTTGCACCAACAATTGGTATCTAGAGCTCCGGTTCAGATTCATTGGGAAACACGGGAAACACGAGTGAACGTGAGGTCTTGTGTGTTTGATTTTGATTCTTAGATTCGTGTTGAATCTTGAACAAAATCTGATCAGAATTTTAATTCCGTGGGTTGGGAAACACTGTGTGAGAAATCTGAGTGTATTGTGCAAGGTAGAAAGATGAACGGAAACGGCAACATGAACACCAAACTTCCAGTATTTGACGGTAACAACTGGAATCGTTGGATGATCCAAATGCGTGTACTGTTCGGTGCTCAAGATGTTCTAGATCTTGTCACTGATGGTTATGTTCCGGTAGCAGCAGATGCGACGGATGAACAGAAAAACGCGCAGAAGGAAGTAAGGAAGAAGGATCAGAAAGCATTGTTCTTCATTCATCAATGTGTTGATGTAAATGTGTTTGAGAAGATTGCAGATTCAACGACAGCAAAGGCTGCGTGGGACACACTGGTTAGATGTTATGGTGGTGACGCATCAGTGAAGAAGGTGAAGCTTCAGTCCTTGAGAAAGCAATATGAGAATCTCAACATGAAGAATAATGAGAAAGTTTCTGAATACATCTCCAGAGTGATTCTGATCACTAATGAGATGAAAGCGTGTGGAGAAACTCTTTCTGAAGAAACAATCATGGAGAAGGTATTGAGATCCCTTACCTGTCAATTTGATTACATTGTGGTAGCAATAGAACATTCCAAAGATCTGAGCACCATGAGAATTGAAGAGCTGCAGAGCAGTCTAGAAGCGCAAGAGTTGCGTTTGACTGAGAGAACTTCTGAAAGGGAAGTAGAGCAGCAGGCTCTGAAAGCAACTTCTGATAGGAGGTATCAGAAGCAGTCAGAAGCCAGGAGAAGATCTGATGGTGGTCAGAAGTCAGAAAGCTCAACCTCTGATAGACAAAAGAATGCTCAGAAGGGAAAAGAGAAGTATGACAAGAAGAAGATCCAATGTTACTATTGTAAGAAGTTTGGTCACTTTGCTAGAGATTGTTGGTCAAACAAGGAGAGTGAGCTGTGGCACAGAAGATTTGGTCATTTGAATTTCAGAAGCTTAAAACATCTGAATTCAAAGAAGTTGGTACATGGAATTCCTGCAATTAAGAAGCCTGAAAAGTCATGCAAAGTTTGCATGGAAGGAAAACAACCACGATTGCCATTTGCGTCAGAAACTGCTCCAAGAGCAAAACATGCCTTGGGAGTTGTACATTCTGATGTGTGTGGTCCATTTCCAGTAGCATCGATTGGAGGGAATAAATACTTTGTGTTATTTGTTGATGAATTCACAAGAATGACATGGGTATCCCTTATTAAGTTTAAACACGAGGTGTTTGATGAATTCAAGAAGTTCAGAATGAAGGCTGAGAATCAGAGTGGTCAGAAGTTGAAGATTCTTAGAACTGACGGTGGAGGTGAGTATAACTCCAAAGAGTTCCAGAAGTTCTGTGAGGAGAATGGAATTGAGCATGAGGTTACTGCTCCTTATACCCCTCAACACAATGGTCTTGCTGAAAGAAGAAACCGCACTTTGCTTGATATGGTGAGAAGCATGCTAAAGGAGAAGAAACTTCCTCAGAAGCTCTGGGGAGAAGCTGTTGCCACTGCAACGTATGTACTCAACCGATGTCCTACGAAGAAGTTGAAGGAAATAGTTTCAATACAGAAGTGGACTGGAGATAAGCAAAGTGTTAGTCATCTGAAGGTGTTTGGTTCTGTTTGCTATAAACATGTTCCAGAAGCCAGAAGACAGAAGCTGGATGATAGAAGCAAAGTGATGATTCTGATAGGGTACCACAGTACAGGTGCATACAAGCTCTATTGTCCAGAAACCAATAAAATTGAATTCAGCAGAGATGTGATTGTGAAGGAATCAGAAGTTTGGAATTGGGATAAGTCTCAATCTGATTCTGATGTTAGAACTTCTGAAGAAAGGTCAGAGTTCAGAATTTCTGAGGTTGGAGTAAATTCTGACGTTGATTCTGACTCTGATAGTGATCCAGAATCTGATGTTCCAGACTCTGATGTTGCAGACTCTGATGTTTCAGACTCTGATGATCCTGACTCTGATGACCCAGACTCTGATGGTAATCCAGATTCTGGTGGCAATTCAGACTTTGGAAATATGCCAGAACCTTCAGATGGTCAAAGTTCTGGAGGAAGTCAACCATCTGAAGGTAGAAACTCTGAAGTTGAAGACTCTGAACAAGTTCAGAGACCACAAAGAGTCAGAAACATCCCCAGAAGATATGCAGAATTTGACATGCTGCAAGACACTGAAGTAGACTCTGAAGGAGAAGTTATTCAGTGTGCCATGTTAGTAGACTCTAAACTCATAAGTACAGAAGAGGCTCTTAAGCAGAAGCTCTGGCTGAAGGCCATGAAAGAAGAACTTGATGCTATAGAGAGGAACAAGACTTGGAAGCTGACAGAACTTCCAAAAGACAAGAAAGCCATCAGCGTCAGATGGGTTTTCAAGCAGAAGTTAAAGCCAGATGGTTCAATTGGCAAACATAAAGCAAGGTTGGTAGCCAGAGGATTTCTACAGAAACCTGGGCTGGATTACTCTGAAGTGTTTGCACCTGTAGCAAGACATGAAACAATCAGAATGGTGATTGCAATAGCTGCTAACAGGAATTGGCCTCTGATGCATTTAGATGTAAAATCTGCATTTCTGAATGGTCCATTAGAAGAAGAAGTTTACGTGTCACAACCTCCTGGATTTGTGAAAAAGAATCAGGAAGGGATGGTGTACAGATTATACAAAGCTCTATATGGATTGAAACAAGCGCCCAGAGCTTGGAATAAGAAGATTGATTCTTTTTTCAAGAAGCAAGGCTTTCAGAAATGTGAGATGGAGTACGGTGTCTATGTTCAGCATACTTCTGAAGGAAATATGACTCTGGTATGCTTATATGTTGATGATATACTGCTGACTGGAAGTTCTGAACAGGAGATAGCCAAGTTCAAGAAAGTTCTGATGAATGAATTCGAAATGACTGATATAGGCAAAATGACATACTTTCTAGGGATGGAGTTCAGATACTCTGAGAAAGGTATTATTTTGCATCAGCTCAAGTATGAATTAGAACTTCTGAAGAGATTTGAACTGAAGAATTGTAAGATTGCTGTTACTGCATGCCAAGCTGTGTGGATTCTGAATCTATTGCAGGATCTGAAGATTAAAGTAAACAAACCTCTGAAGCTGATGATTGACAACAAGTCTGCAATCAATCTTGCCAGAAACCCAGTGTTGCATGGGAGAAGCAAGCACATTGAGACCAAGTATCATTTTCTGAGACATCAAGTTCAGAGGGGAGTGTTAGAAGTTGTACACTGCAGCACTCAGAAGCAGTTGGCAGATGTTCTGACGAAAGCTATCAAGACTGACCAATTTCTCATATTAAGGGATGGAATTGGTGTTACAAGTTTTGATGGAATATGAATTAAGGGATGGTATTAGATTTTATTAGATTTAATTCATATTTAAGTTTGTTAGATATTAGATTTAAATATTAGATTTGATTCATATTTAAGTTTGTTAGATATTAGATTTAAATATTAGATTTGATTCATATTTAAGTTTGTTAGAGGCTTATAAATAGGGTGTCAATCATTATAACTTTTAATCCTTTTTGTAGCCATCATTCTCTGAATAAGAATATTTCCATTCATCATATATTCTACCTTTGCACCAACAGTACTGAAGTATTTACACTTAATGAAATTTGGTTTGTAAAACTCTCTCTCTCACACACACATGTGCCTACACTTAATGTCTTCATTTATAATAACTAGCATTGAGATCGGAGACACTATGTTTATGTGGAATGAGTATAGGTGATGTTGTTTGTTCAACAATTATGATCGTTATCGGGATTCTGCATCAGTGGTTAATCGCCACAAAAGATAATCATCCTATCACTGATCATGTTCATTCGTAAGAATCAACTTAAAAAAAAAATTATTTTCCGCTGCTTATTGTAATTGTGATTTCCCTTCAATTACACCTGCTTTAGAGATTTCTCCAAAATCTCATACAAGCTGCCCCACATGACACACCTATAGAACATTTCATCAAGTGTATGTTGCAAATCAAACACCACCCATAAGGGATATGAAAATCATTAAAATATTTATAGCTTATCATCTCTATAATACAGTGTTTAACACTATCACAAGTACACCATAAGAAGGATACACAATTTAAATAATTTTAGTACTAGAAGAATTAACTAGTGACTTGTACTCAACACAATAAACCATTTCATGGGATCTCCACTCACAAATGTGAGGTTACCATCACTTATTAATTTTAATAGGTTCAATTTCCATTTCCCTTAATATTTCACATATTAATTTCTTCATCACATGCTTTGTTAGAGAATCAACTAGATTCACTTATGACTTCACATAACCGATTGATATTGTTCCATGTTTTTTTTTTCAATTTCTTTACCATATTATGTATGAGTTGTGCATGTCTATTTTTTTTCTCCCATTGTAAGATGTATTCTTCACAACAACTATTTCCTATTGGCTATCACAATATAATTTGGAGACTTTAGTCTCCCATAGGAATTTATTTATAAGATATTATTTAAAAATGTTATTTCAAAATCGCAAACTCTAAGTTCAACACATGTCTGTTTTAACTTTTTTTATGACATTCTCAATGTGTTAATCCTCAGCATTATACCTTATTTGATAGATTAATTTATTTGTGTTCTAATTTGTATTTGTCGTCATTATATTAGAAGGATCAACGTAATTTCTGCGAGAAATTTGGGGATTCGGAATCTCCTAAAAAGTATCATTATTCTTCATTACGTTATTATAAACAATATTGATTGGTGTTATTTTTTTCTTTTTAACGCATATTAATAAAACTAATCATTGTTGTTTACTTTTTAAAAAATCATTATCTTTTTTTCTATTTTACCCTTAATTTTTTATTGATTTATTTGACTTTTCTTTCTCTCTATAATAATTAATTAGGGATACTTTTGACAAAAGAACATTCAATATTACTTTGAACTTTGAAATGACATTTAAAAAAGAATATTTTTTTTCTAAAAATGACACTTAAAAAGAAACCAAAGGAGTAAAAGATTAGCCATGATACCAGGAATATTGTGGCAAGTAAAAAAAAATCCATGGTGATATCTTTGAGAATATCAATACTAACTCTGAAAATACAGATGAAGTTATTGAAAATATGACTCACAACATGCTGGTTCCATCTCAACATTTCAATGAGGAGCATAATGGTATAGAAAAGTTCACAAATTAAGATACTTTTATTTCACTCGATTATGAATTTGTAGATACAACACAGAAAAATGAGCAGTCATCCATTGATGTTCCAAATTTTCATGACGTGGTACTTCAAGATATGAAAATTTTGAAAAAATTTCAGACTAACATGATTGAAAATATGACTCACAACATGCTGGTTCCATCTCAACATTTCAATGAGGAGCATAATGGTATAGAAAAGTTCACAAACTAAGATACTTTTATTTCACTAGATTATGAATTTGTAGATACAACACAGAAAAATGAGCAGTCATCCATTGATGATCCAAATTTTCATGACGTGGTACTTCAAGATAAGAAAATTTTGAAAAAATTTCAGACTAACATGATTGAAAATATGACTCACAACATGCTGGTTCCATCTCAACATTTCAATGAGGAGCATAATGGTATAGAAAAGTTCACAAATTAAGATACTTTTATTTCACTGGATTATGAATTTGTAGATACAACACAGAAAAATGAGCAGTCATCCATTGATGTTCCAAATTTTCATGACGTGGTACTTCAAGATATGAAAATTTTGAAAAAATTTCAGACTAACATGATTGAAAATATGACTCACAACATGCTGGTTCCATCTCAACATTTCAATGAGGAGCATAATGGTATAGAAAAGTTCACAAATTAAGATACTTTTATTTCACTCGATTATGAATTTGTAGATACAACACAGAAAAATGAGCAGTCATCCATTGATGTTCCAAATTTTCATGACGTGGTACTTCAAGATATGAAAATTTTGAAAAAATTTCAGACTAACATGATTGAAAATATGACTCACAACATGCTGGTTCCATCTCAACATTTCAATGAGGAGCATAATGGTATAGAAAAGTTCACAAATTAAGATACTTTTATTTCACTGGATTATGAATTTGTAGATACAACACAGAAAAATGAGCAGTCATCCATTGATGTTCCAAATTTTCATGACGTGGTACTTCAAGATATGAAAATTTTGAAAAAATTTCAGACTAACATGATTGAAAATATGACTCACAACATGCTGGTTCCATCTCAACATTTCAATGAGGAGCATAATGGTATAGAAAAGTTCACAAATTAAGATACTTTATTTACTGGATTATGAATTTGTAGATACAACACAGAAAAATGAGCAGTCATCCATTGATGTTCCAAATTTTCATGACGTGGTACTTCAAGATATGAAATTTTTGAAAAAATTTCAGACTAACATGATTGAAAATATGACTCACAACATGCTGGTTCCATCTCAACATTTCAATGAGGAGCATAATGGTATAGAAAAGTTCACAAATTAAGATACTTTTATTTCACTGGATTGTGAATTTGTAGATACAACACAGAAAAATGAGCAGTCATCCATTGATGTTCCAAATTTTCATGACGTGGTACTTCAAGATATGAAAATTTTGAAAAAATTTCAGACTAACATGATTGAAAATATGACTCACAACATGCTGGTTCCATCTCAACATTTCAATGAGGAGCATAATGGTATAGAAAAGTTCACAAATTAAGATACTTTTATTTCACTGGATTATGAATTTGTAGATACAACACAGAAAAATGAGCAGTCATCCATTGATGTTCCAAATTTTCATGACGTGGTACTTCAAGATATGAAAATTTTGAAAAAATTTCAGACTAACATGATTGAAAATATGACTCACAACATGCTGGTTCCATCTCAACATTTGAATGAGGAGCATAATGGTATAGAAATGTTCACAAATTAAGATACTTTTATTTCAATGGATTATGAATTTGTAGATACAACACAGAAAAATGAGCAGTCATCCATTGATGTTCCAAATTTTCATGACGTGGTACTTCAAGATATGAAAATTTTGAAAAAATTTCAGACTAACATTATTGAAAATATGACTCACAACATGCTGGTTCCATCTCAACATTTCGATGAGGAGCATAATGGTGTAGAAAAGTTCACAAACTAAGATACTTTTATTTCACTGGATTATGAATTTGTAGATACAACACAGAAAAATGAGCAGTCATCCATTCATGTTCCAATTTTCATGACGTGGTACTTCAAGATATGAAAATTTTGAAAAAATTTCAGACTAACATGATTGAAAATATGACTCACAACATGCTGGTTCCATCTCAACATTTCAATGAGGAGCATAATGGTGTAGAAAAGTTCACAAACTAAGATACTTTTATTTCACTGGATTATGAATTTGTAGATACAACACAGAAAAATGAGCAGTCATCCATTGATGTTCCAAATTTTCATGACGTGGTACTTCAAGATATGAAAATTTTGAAAAAATTTCAGACTAACATGATTGAAAATATGACTCACAACATGCTGGTTCCATCTCAACATTTCAATGAGGAGCATAATGGTATGGAAAAGTTCACAAATTAAGATACTTTTATTTCACTGGATTATGAATTTGTAGATACAACACAGAAAAATGAGCAGTCATCCATTGATGTTCCAAATTTTCATGACGTGGTACTTCAAGATATGAAAATTTTGAAAAAATTTCAGACTAACATGATTGAAAATATGACTCACAACATGCTGGTTCCATCTCAACATTTCAATGAGGAGCATAATGGTGTAGAAAAGTTCACAAACTAAGATACTTTTATTTCACTGGATTATGAATTTGTAGATACAACACAGAAAAATGAGCAGTCATCCATTGATGTTCCAAATTTTCATGACGTGGTACTTCAAGATATGAAAATTTTGAAAAAATTTCAGACTAACATGATTGAAAATATGACTCACAACATGCTGGTTCCATCTCAACATTTCAATGAGGAGCATAATGGTATGGAAAAGTTCACAAATTAAGATACTTTTATTTCACTGGATTATGAATTTGTAGATACAACACAGAAAAATGAGCAGTCATCCATTGATGTTCCAAATTTTCATGACGTGGTACTTCAAGATATGAAAATTTTGAAAAAAATTCAGACTAACATGATTGAAAATATGACTCACAACATGCTGGTTCCATCTCAACATTTCAATGAGGAGCATAATGGTATAGAAAAGTTCACAAATTAAGATACTTTTATTTCACTGGATTATGAATTTGTAGATACAACACAGAAAATGAGCAGTCATCCATTGATGTTCCAAATTTTCATGACGTGGTACTTCAAGATATGAAAATTTTGAAAAAATTTCAGACTAACATGATTGAAAATATGACTCACAACATGCTGGTTCCATCTCAACATTTCAATGAGGAGCATAATGGTGTAGAAAAGTTCACAAACTAAGATACTTTTATTTCACTGGATTATGAATTTGTAGATACAACACAGAAAAATGAGCAGTCATCCATTGATGTTCCAAATTTTCATGACGTGGTACTTCAAGATATGAAAATTTTGAAAAAATTTCAGACTAACATGATTGAAAATATGACTCACAACATGCTGGTTCCATCTCAACATTTCAATGAGGAGCATAATGGTATAGAAAAGTTCACAAATTAAGATACTTTTATTTCACTGGATTGTGAATTTGTAGATACAACACAGAAAAATGAGCAGTCATCCATTGATGTTCCAAATTTTCATGACGTGGTACTTCAAGATATGAAAATTTTGAAAAAATTTCAGACTAACATGATTGAAAATATGACTCACAACATGCTGGTTCCATCTCAACATTTCAATGAGGAGCATAATGGTATAGAAAAGTTCACAAATTAAGATACTTTTATTTCACTGGATTATGAATTTGTAGATACAACACAGAAAAATGAGCAGTCATCCATTGATGTTCCAAATTTTCATGACGTGGTACTTCAAGATATGAAAATTTTGAAAAAATTTCAGACTAACATGATTGAAAATATGACTCACAACATGCTGGTTCCATCTCTACATTTCAATGAGGAGCATAATGGTATAGAAAAGTTCACAAATTAAGATACTTTTATTTCACTGGATTATGAATTTGTAGATACAACACAGAAAAATGAGCAGTCATCCATTGATGTTCCAAATTTCATGACGTGGTACTTCAAGATATGAAATTTTTGAAAAAATTTCAGACTAACATGATTGAAAATATGACTCACAACAAGCTGGTTCCATCTCAACATTTCAATGAGGAGCATAATGGTATAGAAAAGTTCACAAATTAAGATACTTTTATTTCACTGGATTATGAATTTGTAGATACAACACAGAAAAATGAGCAGTCATCCATTGATGTTCCAAATTTTCATGACGTGGTACTTCAAGATATGAAAATTTTGAAAAAATTTCAGACTAACATGATTGAAATATGACTCACAACATGCTGGTTCCATCTCAACATTTCAATGAGGAGCATAATGGTATAGAAAAGTTCACAAATTAAGATACTTTTATTTACTGGATTATGAATTTGTAGATACAACACAGAAAAATGAGCAGTCATCCATTGATGTTCCAAATTTTCATGACGTGGTACTTCAAGATATGAAAATTTTGAAAAAATTTCAGACTAACATGATTGAAAATATGACTCACAACATGCTGGTTCCATCTCAACATTTCAATGAGGAGCATAATGGTATAGAAAAGTTCACAAATTAAGATACTTTTATTTCACTGGATTGTGAATTTGTAGATACAACACAAAAAATGAGCAGTCATCCATTGATGTTCCAAATTTTCATGACGTGGTACTTCAAGATATGAAAATTTTGAATTAATTTCAGACTAACATAATTGAAAATATGACTCACAACATGCTGGTTCCATCTCAACATTTCAATGAGGAGCATAATGGTATGGAAAAGTTCACAAATTAAGATACTTTATTTCACTGGATTATGAATTTGTAGATACAACACAGAAAAATGAGCAGTCATCCATTGATGTTCCAAATTTTCATGACGTGGTACTTCAAGATATGAAAATTTTGAAAAAATTTCAGACTAACATGATTGAAAATATGACTCACAACATGCTGGTTCCATCTCAACATTTCAATGAGGAGCATAATGGTATAGAAAAGTTCACAAACTAAGATACTTTTATTTCACTGGATTATGAATTTGTAGATACAACACAGAAAAATGAGCAGTCATCCATTGATGTTCCAAATTTTCATGACGTGGTACATCAAGATATGAAAATTTTGAAAAAATTTCAGACTAACATGATTGAAAATATGACTCACAACATGCAGGTTCCATCTCAACATTTCAATGAGGAGCATAATGGTATAGAAAAGTTCACAAATTAAGATACTTTTATTTCACTGGATTGTGAATTTGTAGATACAACACAGAAAAATGAGCAGTCATCCATTGATGTTCCAAATTTTCATGACGTGGTACTTCAAGATATGAAAATTTTGAAAAAATTTCAGACTAACATGATTGAAAATATGACTCACAACATGCTGGTTCCATCTCAACATTTCAATGAGGAGCATAATGGTATAGAAAAGTTCACAAATTAAGATACTTTTATTTACTGGATTATGAATTTGTAGATACAACACAGAAAAATGAGCAGTCATCCATTGATGTTCCAAATTTTCATGACGTGGTACTTCAAGATATGAAAATTTTGAAAAAATTTCAGACTAACATGATTGAAAATATGACTCACAACATGCTGGTTCCATCTCAACATTTCAATGAGGAGCATAATGGTATAGAAAAGTTCACAAATTAAGATACTTTTATTTCACTCGATTATGAATTTGTAGATACAACACAGAAAAATGAGCAGTCATCCATTGATGTTCCAAATTTTCATGACGTGGTACTTCAAGATATGAAAATTTTGAATTAATTTCAGACTAACATAATTGAAAATATGACTCACAACATGCTGGTTCCATCTCAACATTTCAATGAGGAGCATAATGGTATGGAAAAGTTCACAAATTAAGATACTTTTATTTCACTGGATTATGAATTTGTAGATACAACACAGAAAAATGAGCAGTCATCCATTGATGTTCCAAATTTTCATGACGTGGTACTTCAAGATATGAAAATTTTGAAAAATTTCAGACTAACATGATTGAAAATATGACTCACAACATGCTGGTTCCATCTCAACATTTCAATGAGGAGCATAATGGTATAGAAAAGTTCACAAATTAAGATACTTTTATTTCACTGGATTGTGAATTTGTAGATACAACACAGAAAAATGAGCAGTCATCCATTGATGTTCCAAATTTTCATGACGTGGTACTTCAAGATATGAAAATTTTGAATTAATTTCAGACTAACATAATTGAAAATATGACTCACAACATGCTGGTTCCATCTCAACATTTCAATGAGGAGCATAATGGTATGGAAAAGTTCACAAATTAAGATACTTTTATTTCACTGGATTATGAATTTGTAGATACAACACAGAAAAATGAGCAGTCATCCATTGATGTTCCAAATTTCATGACGTGGTACTTCAAGATATGAAAATTTTGAAAAAAATTCAGACTAACATGATTGAAAATATGACTCACAACATGCTGGTTCCATCTCAACATTTCAATGAGGAGCATAATGGTGTAGAAAAGTTCACAAACTAAGATACTTTTATTTCACTGGATTATGAATTTGTAGATACAACACAGAAAAATGAGCAGTCATCCATTGATGTTCCAAATTTTCATGACGTGGTACTTCAAGATATGAAATTTTGAAAAAATTTCAGACTAACATGATTGAAAATATGACTCACAACATGCTGGTTCCATCTCAACATTTCAATGAGGAGCATAATGGTGTAGAAAAGTTCACAAACTAAGATACTTTTCTTTCACTGGATTATGAATTTGTAGATACAACACAGAAAAATGAGCAGTCATCCATTGATGTTCCAAATTTTCATGACGTGGTACTTCAAGATATGAAAATTTGAAAAAATTTCAGACTAACATGATTGAAAATATGACTCACAACAAGCTGGTTCCATCTCAACATTTCAATGAGGAGCATAATGGTATAGAAAAGTTCACAAATTAAGATACTTTTATTTCACTGGATTATGAATTTGTAGATACAACACAGAAAAATGAGCAGTCATCCATTGATGTTCCAAATTTTCATGACGTGGTACTTCAAGATATGAAAATTTTGAAAAAATTTCAGACTAACATGATTGAAAATATGACTCACAACATGCTGGTTCCATCTCAACATTTCAATGAGGAGCATAATGGTATAGAAAAGTTCACAAATTAAGATACTTTTATTTACTGGATTATGAATTTGTAGATACAACACAGAAAAATGAGCAGTCATCCATTGATGTTCCAAATTTTCATGACGTGGTACTTCAAGATATGAAAATTTTGAAAAAATTTCAGACTAACATGATTGAAAATATGACTCACAACATGCTGGTTCCATCTCAACATTTCAATGAGGAGCATAATGGTATAGAAAAGTTCACAAATTAAGATACTTTTATTTCACTGGATTGTGAATTTGTAGATACAACACAAAAAAATGAGCAGTCATCCATTGATGTTCCAAATTTTCATGACGTGGTACTTCAAGATATGAAAATTTTGAATTAATTTCAGACTAACATAATTGAAAATATGACTCACAACATGCTGGTTCCATCTCAACATTTCAATGAGGAGCATAATGGTATGGAAAAGTTCACAAATTAAGATACTTTTATTTCACTGGATTATGAATTTGTAGATACAACACAGAAAAATGAGCAGTCATCCATTGATGTTCCAAATTTTCATGACGTGGTACTTCAAGATATGAAAATTTTGAAAAAATTTCAGACTAACATGATTGAAAATATGACTCACAACATGCTGGTTCCATCTCAACATTTCAATGAGGAGCATAATGGTATAGAAAAGTTCACAAATTAAGATACTTTTATTTCACTGGATTGTGAATTTGTAGATACAACACAGAAAAATGAGCAGTCATCCATTGATGTTCCAAATTTTCATGACGTGGTACTTCAAGATATGAAAATTTTGAAAAAATTTCAGACTAACATGATTGAAAATATGACTCACAACATGCTGGTTCCATCTCAACATTTCAATGAGGAGCATAATGGTATAGAAAAGTTCACAAATTAAGATACTTTTATTTACTGGATTATGAATTTGTAGATACAACACAGAAAATGAGCAGTCATCCATTGATGTTCCAAATTTTCATGACGTGGTACTTCAAGATATGAAAATTTTGAAAAAATTTCAGACTAACATGATTGAAAATATGACTCACAACATGCTGGTTCCATCTCAACATTTCAATGAGGAGCATAATGGTATAGAAAAGTTCACAAATTAAGATACTTTATTTCACTCGATTATGAATTTGTAGATACAACACAGAAAAATGAGCAGTCATCCATTGATGTTCCAAATTTTCATGACGTGGTACTTCAAGATATGAAAATTTTGAATTAATTTCAGACTAACATAATTGAAAATATGACTCACAACATGCTGGTTCCATCTCAACATTTCAATGAGGAGCATAATGGTATGGAAAAGTTCACAAATTAAGATACTTTTATTTCACTGGATTATGAATTTGTAGATACAACACAGAAAAATGAGCAGTCATCCATTGATGTTCCAAATTTCATGACGTGGTACTTCAAGATATGAAAATTTTGAAAAAAATTCAGACTAACATGATTGAAAATATGACTCACAACATGCTGGTTCCATCTCAACATTTCAATGAGGAGCATAATGGTGTAGAAAAGTTCACAAACTAAGATACTTTTATTTCACTGGATTATGAATTTGTAGATACAACACAGAAAAATGAGCAGTCATCCATTGATGTTCCAAATTTTCATGACGTGGTACTTCAAGATATGAAAATTTTGAAAAAATTTCAGACTAACATGATTGAAAATATGACTCACAACATGCTGGTTCCATCTCAACATTTCAATGAGGAGCATAATGGTGTAGAAAAGTTCACAAACTAAGATACTTTTCTTTCACTGGATTATGAATTTGTAGATACAACACAGAAAAATGAGCAGTCATCCATTGATGTTCCAAATTTTCATGACGTGGTACTTCAAGATATGAAAATGTTGAAAAAATTTCAGACTAACATGATTGAAAATATGACTCACAACAAGCTGGTTCCATCTCAACATTTCAATGAGGAGCATAATGGTATAGAAAAGTTCACAAATTAAGATACTTTTATTTCACTGGATTATGAATTTGTAGATACAACACAGAAAAATGAGCAGTCATCCATTGATGTTCCAAATTTTCATGACGTGGTACTTCAAGATATGAAATTTTGAAAAAATTTCAGACTAACATGATTGAAAATATGACTCACAACATGCTGGTTCCATCTCAACATTTCAATGAGGAGCATAATGGTATAGAAAAGTTCACAAATTAAGATACTTTTATTTACTGGATTATGAATTTGTAGATACAACACAGAAAAATGAGCAGTCATCCATTGATGTTCCAAATTTTCATGACGTGGTACTTCAAGATATGAAAATTTTGAAAAAATTTCAGACTAACATGATTGAAAATATGACTCACAACATGCTGGTTCCATCTCAACATTTCAATGAGGAGCATAATGGTATAGAAAAGTTCACAAATTAAGATACTTTTATTTCACTGGATTGTGAATTTGTAGATACAACACAAAAAATGAGCAGTCATCCATTGATGTTCCAAATTTTCATGACGTGGTACTTCAAGATATGAAAATTTTGAATAATTTCAGACTAACATAATTGAAAATATGACTCACAACATGCTGGTTCCATCTCAACATTTCAATGAGGAGCATAATGGTATGGAAAAGTTCACAAATTAAGATACTTTTATTTCACTGGATTATGAATTTGTAGATACAACACAGAAAAATGAGCAGTCATCCATTGATGTTCCAAATTTTCATGACGTGGTACTTCAAGATATGAAAATTTTGAAAAAATTTCAGACTAACATGATTGAAAATATGACTCACAACATGCTGGTTCCATCTCAACATTTCAATGAGGAGCATAATGGTATAGAAAAGTTCACAAATTAAGATACTTTTATTTACTGGATTATGAATTTGTAGATACAACACAGAAAAATGAGCAGTCATCCATTGATGTTCCAAATTTTCATGACGTGGTACTTCAAGATATGAAAATTTTGAAAAAATTTCAGACTAACATGATTGAAAATATGACTCACAACATGCTGGTTCCATCTCAACATTTCAATGAGGAGCATAATGGTATAGAAAAGTTCACAAATTAAGATACTTTTATTTCACTGGATTGTGAATTTGTAGATACAACACAAAAAATGAGCAGTCATCCATTGATGTTCCAAATTTTCATGACGTGGTACTTCAAGATATGAAAATTTTGAATTAATTTCAGACTAACATAATTGAAAATATGACTCACAACATGCTGGTTCCATCTCAACATTTCAATGAGGAGCATAATGGTATGGAAAAGTTCACAAATTAAGATACTTTTATTTCACTGGATTATGAATTTGTAGATACAACACAGAAAATGAGCAGTCATCCATTGATGTTCCAAATTTTCATGACGTGGTACTTCAAGATATGAAAATTTTGAAAAATTTCAGACTAACATGATTGAAAATATGACTCACAACATGCTGGTTCCATCTCAACATTTCAATGAGGAGCATAATGGTATAGAAAAGTTCACAAATTAAGATACTTTTATTTCACTGGATTGTGAATTTGTAGATACAACACAGAAAAATGAGCAGTCATCCATTGATGTTCCAAATTTTCATGACGTGGTACTTCAAGATATGAAAATTTTGAAAAAATTTCAGACTAACATGATTGAAAATATGACTCACAACATGCTGGTTCCATCTCAACATTTCAATGAGGAGCATAATGGTATAGAAAAGTTCACAAATTAAGATACTTTTATTTACTGGATTATGAATTTGTAGATACAACACAGAAAAATGAGCAGTCATCCATTGATGTTCCAAATTTTCATGACGTGGTACTTCAAGATATGAAAATTTTGAAAAAATTTCAGACTAACATGATTGAAAATATGACTCACAACATGCTGGTTCCATCTCAACATTTCAATGAGGAGCATAATGGTATAGAAAAGTTCACAAATTAAGATACTTTTATTTCACTCGATTATGAATTTGTAGATACAACACAGAAAAATGAGCAGTCATCCATTGATGTTCCAAATTTTCATGACGTGGTACTTCAAGATATGAAAATTTTGAATTAATTTCAGACTAACATAATTGAAAATATGACTCACAACATGCTGGTTCCATCTCAACATTTCAATGAGGAGCATAATGGTATGGAAAAGTTCACAAATTAAGATACTTTTATTTCACTGGATTATGAATTTGTAGATACAACACAGAAAAATGAGCAGTCATCCATTGATGTTCCAAATTTTCATGACGTGGTACTTCAAGATATGAAAATTTTGAAAAAAATTCAGACTAACATGATTGAAAATATGACTCACAACATGCTGGTTCCATCTCAACATTTCAATGAGGAGCATAATGGTGTAGAAAAGTTCACAAACTAAGATACTTTTATTTCACTGGATTATGAATTTGTAGATACAACACAGAAAAATGAGCAGTCATCCATTGATGTTCCAAATTTTCATGACGTGGTACTTCAAGATATGAAAATTTTGAAAAAATTTCAGACTAACATGATTGAAAATATGACTCACAACATGCTGGTTCCATCTCAACATTTCAATGAGGAGCATAATGGTGTAGAAAAGTTCACAAACTAAGATACTTTTCTTTCACTGGATTATGAATTTGTAGATACAACACAGAAAAATGAGCAGTCATCCATTGATGTTCCAAATTTTCATGACGTGGTACTTCAAGATATGAAAATGTTGAAAAAATTTCAGACTAACATGATTGAAAATATGACTCACAACAAGCTGGTTCCATCTCAACATTTCAATGAGGAGCATAATGGTATAGAAAAGTTCACAAATTAAGATACTTTTATTTCACTGGATTATGAATTTGTAGATACAACACAGAAAAATGAGCAGTCATCCATTGATGTTCCAAATTTTCATGACGTGGTACTTCAAGATATGAAAATTTTGAAAAAATTTCAGACTAACATGATTGAAAATATGACTCACAACATGCTGGTTCCATCTCAACATTTCAATGAGGAGCATAATGGTATAGAAAAGTTCACAAATTAAGATACTTTTATTTACTGGATTATGAATTTGTAGATACAACACAGAAAAATGAGCAGTCATCCATTGATGTTCCAAATTTTCATGACGTGGTACTTCAAGATATGAAAATTTTGAAAAAATTTCAGACTAACATGATTGAAAATATGACTCACAACATGCTGGTTCCATCTCAACATTTCAATGAGGAGCATAATGGTATAGAAAAGTTCACAAATTAAGATACTTTTATTTCACTGGATTGTGAATTTGTAGATACAACACAAAAAAATGAGCAGTCATCCATTGATGTTCCAAATTTTCATGACGTGGTACTTCAAGATATGAAAATTTTGAATTAATTTCAGACTAACATAATTGAAAATATGACTCACAACATGCTGGTTCCATCTCAACATTTCAATGAGGAGCATAATGGTATGAAAGTTCACAAATTAAGATACTTTTATTTCACTGGATTATGAATTTGTAGATACAACACAGAAAAATGAGCAGTCATCCATTGATGTTCCAAATTTTCATGACGTGGTACTTCAAGATATGAAAATTTTGAAAAAATTTCAGACTAACATGATTGAAAATATGACTCACAACATGCTGGTTCCATCTCAACATTTCAATGAGGAGCATAATGGTATAGAAAAGTTCACAAACTAAGATACTTTTATTTCACTGGATTATGAATTTGTAGATACAACACAGAAAAATGAGCAGTCATCCATTGATGTTCCAAATTTTCATGACGTGGTACTTCAAGATATGAAAATTTTGAAAAAATTTCAGACTAACATGATTGAAAAATTGACTCACAACATGCTGGTTCCATCTCAACATTTCAATGAGGAGCATAATGGTATAGAAAAGTTCACAAATTAAGATACTTTTATTTCACTGGATTGTGAATTTGTAGATACAACACAGAAAAATGAGCAGTCATCCATTGATGTTCCAAATTTTCATGACGTGGTACTTCAAGATATGAAAATTTTGAAAAAATTTCAGACTAACATGATTAAATATGACTCACAACATGCTGGTTCCATCTCAACATTTCAATGAGGAGCATAATGGTATAGAAAGTTCACAAATTAAGATACTTTTATTTACTGGATTATGAATTTGTAGATACAACACAGAAAAATGAGCAGTCATCCATTGATGTTCCAAATTTTCATGACGTGGTATTTCAAGATATGAAAATTTGAAAAAATTTCAGACTAACATGATTGAAAATATGACTCACAACATGCTGGTTCCATCTCAACATTTCAATGAGGAGCATAATGGTATAGAAAAGTTCACAAATTAAGATACTTTTATTTCACTCGATTATGAATTTGTAGATACAACACAGAAAAATGAGCAGTCATCCATTGATGTTCCAAATTTTCATGACGTGGTACTTCAAGATATGAAAATTTTGAAAAATTTCAGACTAACATAATTGAAAATATGACTCACAACATGCTGGTTCCATCTCAACATTTCAATGAGGAGCATAATGTATGGAAAAGTTCACAAATTAAGATACTTTTATTTCACTGGATTATGAATTTGTAGATACAACACAGAAAAATGAGCAGTCCTCCATTGATGTTCCAAATTTCATGACGTGGTACTTCAAGAAATGAAAATTTTGAAAAATTTCAGACTAACATGATTGAAAATATGACTCACAACATGCTGGTTCCATCTCAACATTTCAATGAGGAGCATAATGGTATAGAAAAGTTCACAAATTAAGATACTTTTATTTCACTGGATTGTGAATTTGTAGATACAACACAGAAAAATGAGCAGTCATCCATTGATGTTCCAAATTTTCATGACGTGGTACTTCAAGATATGAAAATTTTGAATTAATTTCAGACTAACATAATTGAAAATATGACTCACAACATGCTGGTTCCATCTCAACATTTCAATGAGGAGCATAATGGTATGGAAAAGTTCACAAATTAAGATACTTTTATTTCACTGGATTATGAATTTGTAGATACAACACAGAAAAATGAGCAGTCATCCATTGATGTTCCAAATTTTCATGACGTGGTACTTCAAGATATGAAAATTTTGAATTAATTTCAGACTAACATAATTGAAAATATGACTCACAACATGCTGGTTCCATCTCAACATTTCAATGAGGAGCATAATGGTATGGAAAAGTTCACAAATTAAGATACTTTTATTTCACTCGATTATGAATTTGTAGATACAACACAGAAAAATGAGCAGTCATCCATTGATGTTCCAAATTTTCATGACGTGGTACTTCAAGATATGAAAATTTTGAAAAAATTTCAGACTAACATGATTGAAAATATGACTCACAACATGCTGGTTCCATCTCAACATTTCAATGAGGAGCATAATGGTATAGAAAAGTTCACAAATTAAGATACTTTTATTTCACTGGATTATGAATTTGTAAATACAACACAGAAAAATGAGCAGTCATCCATTGATGTTCCAAATTTTATGACGTGGTACTTCAAGATATGAAAATTTTGAAAAATTTCAGACTAACATGATTGAAAATATGACTCACAACATGCTGGTTCCATCTCAACATTTCAATGAGGAGCATAATGGTATAGAAAAGTTCACAAACTAAGATACTTTTATTTCACTGGATTATGATTTGTAGATACAACACAGAAAAATGAGCAGTCATCCATTGATGTTCCAAATTTTCATGAGTGGTACTTCAAGATATGAAAATTTTGAAAAAAATTTCAGACTAACATGATTGAAAATTGACTCACAACATGCTGGTCCATCTTAACATTTCAATGAGGAGCATAATGGTATAGAAAAGTTCACAAACTAAGATACTTTTATTTCACTGGATTATGAATTTGTAGACAAACACAGAAAATGAGCAGTCATCCATTGATGTTCCAAATTTCATGACGTGGTACTTCAAGATATGAAAATTTTGAAAAAAATTTCAGACTAACATGATTGAAAATATGACTCACAACATGCTGGTTCCATCTCAACATTTCAATGAGGAGCAAATGGTGTAGAAAAGTTCACAAACTAAGATACTTTTATTTCACTGGATTATGAATTTGTAGATACAACACAGAAAATGAGCAGTCATCCATTGATGTTCCAAATTTCATGACGTGGTACTTCAAGATATGAAAATTTTGAAAAAATTTCAGACTAACATGATTGAAATATGACTCACAACATGCTGGTTCCATCTCAACATTTCAATGAGGAGCATAATGGTGTAGAAAAGTTCACAAACTAAGATACTTTTATTTCACGATTATGAATTTGTAGATACAACACAGAAAAATGAGCAGTCATCCATTGATGTTCCAAATTTTCATGACGTGGTACTTCAAGATATGAAAATTTTGAAAAAATTTCAGACTAACATGATTGAAAATATGACTCACAACATGCTGGTCCATCTCAACATTTCAATGAGGAGCATAATGGTATAGAAAAGTTCACAAATTAGTACTTTTTTCACTGGATTAGAATTGTAGATACAACACAGAAAAATGAGCAGTCATCCATTGATGTTCCAAATTTTCATGACGTGGTACTTCAAGATATGAAATTTTGAAAAATTTCAGACTAACATGATTGAAAATATGACTCACAACATGCTGGTTCCATCTCAACATTTCAATGAGGAGCATAATGGTATAGAAAAGTTCACAAATTAAGATACTTTTATTTCACTCGATTATGAATTTGTAGATACAACACAGAAAAATGAGCAGTCATCCATTGATGTTCCAAATTTTCATGACGTGGTACTTCAAGATATGAAATTTTGAAAAAATTTCAGACTAACTGATTGAAAATATGACTCACAACATGCTGGTCCATCTCAACATTTCAATGAGGAGCATAATGGTATAGAAAAGTTCACAAATAAGATACTTTTATTTCACTGGATTATGAATTTATGGATACACAGAAAAATGAGCAGTCATCCATTGATGTTCCAAATTTTCATGACGTGGTACTTCAAGATATGAAAATTTTAAAAAATTTCAGACTAACATGATTGAAAATATGACTCAACATGCTGGTTCCATCTCAACATTTCAATGAGGAGCATAATGGTATAGAAAAGTTCAAAATTAATTATTATTTCACTGGATTATGAATTGTAGATACAACACAGAAAAATGAGCAGTCATCCATTGATGTTCCAAATTCATGACGTGTGGTACTTCAAGATATGAAAATTTTGAAAAATTTCAGACTAAATGATTGAAAATATGACTCACAAAATGCTGGTTCCATCTCAACATTTCAATGAGGAGCATAATGGTATAGAAAGTTCACAAATTAAGATACTTTTATTTACTGGATTATGAATTTGTAGATAAAACACAGAAAAATGAGCAGTCATCCATTGATTCCAAATTTTCATGACGTGGTACTTCAAGATATGAAAATTTTGAAAAATTTCAGGAGAACATGATTGAAAATATGACACAAAACATGCTGGTTCCATCTCAACATTTCAATGAGGAGCATAATGGTATAGAAAAGTTCACAAATTAAGATACTTTTATTCACGCGATTATGAATTTGTAGATACAACACAGAAAAAATTGAGCAGTCATCCATTGATGTTCCAAATTTCATGACGTGGGACTTCAAGATATGAAAATTTTGAAAAAAATTCAGACTAAAATGATTGAAAATATGACTCACAACATGCTGGTCCATCTCAACATTTCAATGAGGAGTAATGGTATAGAAAAGTTCAC